>NC_062527.1:2397999-2418861 GCF_022655615.1 Tachysurus fulvidraco
TCTCTCTCTCTCTCTCTCTCTCTCTCACACACACACACACACACACACACACCTTTTTATCTCTCTGAGGAACGTCCAGTATCATAATGTTACACAAATCTATCCCCTCCTTTCAGTTCAGTAAGCAAGAAAACAATTAAATTTGTTCAAAGTGTAAAAAATCTTTTTCTCATGAGCCAAAAAGTTGCTACAAGATCTGATCTGTCCTTATAAAGACAACGAAACCCACCAAGATACAACAATCATAAATCAGTTCATATCGATAACGAATGGATCGGGACTTTTTTCCTTTTTTTTTTTTTTTTTTTTTGTTGTTGTTGTTTTTATTGTGAAAAGTTTAACACAGGAGGACACGGTGACAGTGGTTAGCACGTTCGCCTAACACCTCCAGGGTCGGGGGTTCGATTCCCGTCTCCGCCTTGTGTGTGTGGAGTTTGCATGTTCTCCCTGTGCCTCGGGGGTTTCCTCCGGGTACTCCGGTTTCCTCCCCCGGTCCAAAGACATGCATGGTAGGTTGATTGGCATCTCTGGGAAATTGTCCGTAGTGTGTGTGTGTGTGTGTGTGTGTGTGTGTGTGTGTGTGTGTGTGTGTGTGTGTGTGTGTGTGTGTGTGTGTGTGTGAGTGCGTGTGAGTGTGTGAGTGAATGAGAGTGTGTGTGTGCCCTGTGATGTGTTGGCACTCCGTCCAGGGTGTATCCTGCCTCGATGCCCGATGACGCCTGAGATAGACACAGGCTCCCCGTGACCCGAGAAGTTACGGATAAAGCGGTAGAGAATGAACGAATGAATGAAAGTTTAACACAGATTATTCTTAAAACAGCTCTTTCTCTAAACCTGATGATGATCCATGTTTGCAAATGAAGGATCGCTGCAGATTCGGAACAAAGTTGGTTCCAGATCAGATAGAAGCTACAAATCAAATCCTGTCGCATTGTAACGATTCGGAATCTGCTATTACACACACACACACACACACACACACACACACACACACACACACACACACACACACACACACACAAACTATCCTCCATCTGTTTGACTGTCAGTATGGAATATGCACAAAGTCCAGCTCTCAGGATTTTATCAGTGTTTGTGTGTTTTTTTTCTCTTCCTCTTCCAGACCCTTGATTTTTGTGGATTTACACAGATTATCCTCTTTTATATGACTTTTTTTTTTATACAGTGTAATCGCCGTGTAATATCATCCTGGTCTCAAAAGTTGATGAGGAACACACTAATTCTGGCACTCGTTTGTTTTGGTGAGCGTGTGACCGGCGTGACAGAGACTGAGTCACGCCTGCTGCATTGGCCTGCTATAAATAGGGACCACAGAAGGCCCTCCTGTCGCGCATGTTCTGCAATGCAGAGAAGCACAGTGGGCATTCTGGGAGAATGAGTCTAAAGCTGCTAGGATGTGGTCAGAGGGCAGGGCTGTGTCATTCACAAATCAGGTGATGTCACCGAGGGGTCCGAAATAGGCGAGGAACGCGATGCGACGAGCGACATAAATCTAACGATAAAAATAGCTAGCTATTTTTAACAGTGAGGGCGGGATCTCACTGACGATCGGACAGAGAGCGCCGTTCTTAGTTTAATAAGTTTTCTTGTATTTTTTTTCACACATGTTCAGAAGGTTCGATCAATTAAACGGCGCCTTGCAGGTTGCTAAAACGCGGCATGTCTATACGTTTGTGCACGTCACTGTACCGTGCAAAGTGCATCACAGCACCGATGTCCTTCAGCTCTCTTCTTCTCTTCCATCAAACCCCCCCTCCATCTCTCTCTCTCTCTCCATCTCTCTCTCTCTCTGTGGGTTATGTCCTCTCTGGTCCTCACCCCCAGGTGGGATGTCTCCCTCAGCAGATGATGTGATTAGGGCTGCAGTGGCCTGGCCACCTTTTCACCCACATATACATTTGTGTCACTCTCTTCGTTGTCTCAGTCTTTATTTCATTATGACCGGGCATCCGGCAACGCAAGGGGACTTCATAGCAGAAAGCCATACGTCTGTTTCAGCAGATGTCCTGCGATCGTACAGAAATCGGTTTCATTATCTCCGTCGTTCCCCGTTTCCGACTGTCAGCGTGCTGTTTTTTTTTTCTTTATATATATATATAGTTGTAAAGTAACCTGTTTTTGTGCAAATGAACCGACAACAATACCAAGTGGGTATAATTTGTGAAGCGTTCTATTAGATACGCTATCCGTTCCTAGCGTCTGACTTACATAAGATTTCTTCTACCCCCCTCTTTTTTTTTTTTTTTGTTCTCAATCTCCAGCTGTTTTTGTCTTCCTTTGTCTGCCTCCGGTTATCCATCATGTCTGAGCACGGAGCAGGTGGTGTTGTAAACTTTCACGCTATTTTTTTTTTTTTCCTAAGGTGATAGACTGTAAGCTCTTCTTCTTGACTACTGTCACACACACATACACACACACACACACACACACACACACACACACACACACACACACTGTCACTCGGTACCGGATGTCAGAAGCAGCTGGTTCGTGATGTTAAAGAACAGAGTGTGTGAATGAGCTCTAACCCTTTTTCCTCTACTGGAATATTTTCTCTCCTCTCGTCTAGATGGGGGGGAAGCGTGAGTAGAGAAATAAAGGACGGTCCCAGAAATCGATATGCGCGACCGGACGGCCGGTCATTTGTATTCTACATGCGCTGCGAGGGGAAAGACGCAGAGACAGGAGTTAGAAAAGCAAAGGTTAATTTCATACATCAACCTCCATCTGCATATTTTTTCCCTGCGACTACGGTGTCCCTGCCGTCGCGCTTCGCTATATAGATTTGAAGAGTACTGAAGGACGGGACGCCGTCCGCTTTGTCCGTCTTCTGTAAACAGCTCCGGACTGATAAAACCTGGCTGAAATATAAAAACACACCGACAAACGGATAGAACACACCGACGATCGGGACAGAATTAGCCCCTAGCGTATCTGACGTTTAATCGAATTCTAGCGATTTTTGAATTGTTTAATTCTTATTTATTTGACCCTGAACTACAACTAGAGAGTAATAATAGAAGAGCGATCCTGTATTTGTATTCTATCAGTTTTATTGTTGTATTATTTTCCTTTTCAGTTACACAACTTTCCTTTTAGCAAAACCGCTAGCGTACGGTGCTACTGTACGTATATATATATATATATATATATATATATATATATATATATATATATATATATATATAGATATATATAAAAGTTCCCGGGCCGCATAATGACGGCTCTTTAATGGGTATAATGTGTCATCGGTGAATGCTAGCACAGCGCAAAGTGATAAACATCAGTAACCGAATCCCCACAGGGGCGGAAAAGTTCCAGCCCGAGACACCATTGTTCTGCATCCTCGACAAACCTACAGTATGCAAGGCTTCCTTAAGGAAACAATCAAATACTCCGCTCTCCCTGGCGTCGGCTCTCCGTCGACTGCCGCTTCAGGCGTCCGGATACATCATCCGATATAAAAAAAGAAGGAGTGTGTTTTTACGATATCATTGTAGCATCCTGTCTTTCACATGTCCCCGTGTCCTACGTTAGCTAGCAGAAGGTAGTTTGAATGCTAAACTGTAGATTTACCGAGGGACGTCGTGGCAGTAGAGAATGGAATTTCTTTCTATCTTTTATTTATTTATTTATTTATTTATTTATTTATTTGTCTGTGTGTCTGTTTGTTTATTTATTTATTTACGAATAATCCGTTCCGAGAGGCGTCCGTGTCCTTTCACGACGATCGCGTGTCTTATCGCAAAATATACAGCGAGGAAAAAAAAAACACACACATCTGCCGTTGCTTATTTCTACAACCTATATTTCTATTTCTTTTATGGATTCGCTACTCCAACCTTCTCTAGAGAGACAAAAAAAACAGCACCTCGTGTCAGACTTGTTTTTTTTTTTTTGTCCGGCCGTGAATTTGATCGATTTAATAGACTTTAAATTTTTTTTTTTTTTCCCTCAAGATGAGTTTGTTACTGTAGCTCATATTTTCTGGATTAAACACATTTCATAACCCAGTGAGCTGCAGTATATTTGTCATGTTTACCTCCAGGAAGTAAGAATGCTCATCTATTTTATATACAATAATCTTAATAAACAAACAAACAAACAAACAAACAAATAAATAAATAAATAAATAAGCAAACAAACAAATAAATCAAATTTAATAATATCTTTCTATAATAATATCCTAATATATTTAATTTCTGTTTTACATTATAAGGCAGATCATTTTCTTTCTTTCTTTCTTTCTTTCTTTCTTTCTTTCTTTCTTTCTTTCTTTCTTTCTTTTGAAATAAGTACTCAAAAATAGTTTTAATAATATAATATAAAATTTGTAATCTTATAGAAAATGCTACATTGTTCGCCTCACACCTCCAGGGTCGGGGGTTCGATTCCCACCTCCGCCTTGTGTGTGTGGAGTTTGCATGTTCTCCCCGTGCCTCTGGGGTTTCCTCCGGGTACTCCGGTTTCCTCCCCCGGTCCAAAGACATGCATGGTAGGTTGATTGGCATCTCTGGGAAATTGTCCGTAGTGTGTGTGTGTGTGTGTGTGTGTGTGTGAATGAGAGTGTGTGTGTGTGTGTGTGTGCCCTGTGATGGGTTGGCACTCCGTCCAGGGTGTATCCTGCCTCGATGCCCGATGATGCCCGTGACCCGAGGTAGTTCGGATAAGCGGTAGAAAACGAATAAATGAATGAATGAATGAATGAATGTTTCATAGTTAATCTGTACAAATCTCTCAGCATGTCTGTAAATAAATAATTATTAGAGTTCTGTATCTTCAGTATCTCTTTAGTAAGTTGTAAGTACTTTTGAGTGGCCAATATAAGTGACATGTATGAAGATTTTTGCATCTAAAGGTAAACCGTGACACGTGTCGTCTGGAGCAGTGATGCTCTCAACCCAAAATAAAGCTTGTGAGATTGTATTACAACTCCATTACAACTGGTGTACTATTCTATACTACAGGACTATTTACTAGATAGTAATAGAGTGAGGCAACTTAATTTATTCGGAGGCGATGCCGTTGTCAACATTAGCCTGTAATCACAAACTGCTGCTGGATATACTGTAAAGCATCATCTCTTGCACCTGATGTTATGGAGAGAAAGAATAGAAACGCTTTCTGGACTGTTCGGATATGGTGAGGAAATATTGCCTTGTTTGCGGTTTGGGATACTTTCATAGATTTTGTTATTGCAGAAATGTATATCTGACTTCGGTTGGTTGTTGGCCAAAGTTCTGTCAAACTGAATAGATCTATGGGGCTGCTATAGGATCTGGTAATGGAAGTAGAAGAAGAAGAAGAAGAAACATCTCAACATATATATTAAATAATGAATAAATATTTTTAAAAAAACATCTCAACATATCTCAAATATCATTCACTCGCTCATTCATTTATTCGTTTCCTACCGCTTATCCGAACTTCTCGGGTCACGGGGAGCCTGTGTCTATCTCAGGCGTCATCGGGCATCGAGGCAGGATACACCCTGGACGGAGTGCCGACCCATCACAGGGCACACACACACTCTCATTCACTCACACACTCACACACACTACGGACAATTTCCCAGAGACGCCAATCAACCTACTATGCATGTCTTTGGACCGGGGGAGGAAACCGGAGTACCCGGAGGAAACCCGAGTGCGAGTGTGTTTCTGGGATTGATTAAAATACATGCCGATGTGATGTTTAGGTGATGTTTGGGTGATATCATGCCACCACGTACAACACAGTAGGAAACACTACATGTTTTTCCCTTTGCTCTGTTCTACCCCTTCTCTCGCCGGTCTACAGTAGCTCTCGGCTAACCGCGAGCTGTTAAAGCTTTTTTTTTTTCTGACGTTTTCACTCCTTGTCCTTGGACTTAGAGCTGATCAGTGCATTTTCAGCCGACGGTGCAGTGTAACACACTCCTAGCTTGTGTTTCGGTGCATGGTCGGAGTCATATAGCAAAACTAATCAGGTTTCCGCTGAACTTTAATGTCTTCATCTGCTTTCTGAATTCTGAGTAATGTAAAGAAAGCGTATTTGTAGCCTTCTGTAGTCCAGTCGATGTCCGGCGTCGATTCCCGTCTCCGTGAAAGGAACGGACGGACGGATCCGTCGGTCGTACGGCTGACTTTAGAATCAGAATTATAACGTTGTAATGATGATATAATAACCAGAGCTTTTGTATGATCATAAACACACCTAATGAACAGTAGGGACAGATTTACTGAGAGTGATGAATGCAGGTCAAATGGTGCTCTGTACAGGATATAAAGTGTGTCCTGCTTGTGAGCTGCTGCTTGGTGGCTGATAATCAGCACAGAAAGGAAAAGAGATCGACTTTCAGAATTTTACTTCTCTTTACAAATACGACTCGACTTCGGAGTACGGAAGCGTCCTGACCGCGTGCCGAGTTTTTAAGTAAAGGCCGTCGCTAATAACGATTTGTACAGGAGTGTGGAAACACTCACGAAACATCAGTTAATGCCGAGTGACTCACTGAAGGCTTCATTCAGGACGCAGCGTTTCCTGCGATGAAGTTCTTGACATATTAACAAAAGCCTGTGATCTCAGAGGGTCGGCGTATTAACACGAAGGTCACTAAAGGTCACCGATATCACGGTTCACAGTTCAGGACCGATATGAGCGAGATGGTCGACGTACGATTGCTTCCAAAAGTTTTGCTCATATATTTTTTCTTTTTTAACAGACGAAGTCCAAATCGAGGACAGGATCGGCGGTTTCGTGAAATTTGACGTGTTCTGTTTTTCACCTGAATGTAGGTTGATGTAGGCTTCGTGTTTCTAAGTCCGTGACTGTGGCGAGACACACGTCTGGTGGCTGTCGCAGAGTTTCAGGTTAAGATCGAGAAAGCCTGTGTCGGCAGTTTGCTTCCTTTTTCCTTGTGGTGGAGACGATACGAGGCACGTCTCTGAAATGGAACATTAAATCGTGCCATTTACTTATTTTTCTCCATCACACCTCTGACCGCACACTGACTTTCTCCTGCACGCATACACACTGAAGAACCAATCAGAAAAGCATTAAGCATTGCTAATTTAATTTCACACATACACACACACACACACACACACACACACACACACACACATATTAAGACTCTTTTATTTACGAGTTTAGTTCTGAAACATTCACGGTGAGTTTTAATTGAATTATTGTGTTTTGGAATTTATTCGTTCCTACGGTAACTGATCCGTAACCACCTTCGGACTCTTTAGCTTTCTCTTTTGTGTTCTTACATCTCACCTTTGTGTACTTTGATATCGTTAGCTAGTAAATGGTAAAAAGGTCTTTTAAGTGTTTTAATGTTTCTTACTCTCTTGTTTGTTTCTGTCTCGGACTTTCTATGTGTCAAGTACCTGCTCTAATTATTGGCATTTTTAGTCAGAGACGCTGCTGGCTTTCTTGTTCAGTTGGTCTGTGTGTGTGTGTGTGTGTGTGTGTGTGTGTGTGTGTGTGTGTGTGTGTGTGTGTGTGTGTTAAAATTACCCAGGTTCCACAAATGGAAAGATGTTTTTCTGAAACCTGTCTAATGTACACTTTCATGCTAAATGTGATAAATGTGTGTGTGTGTGTGTGTGTGTGTGTGTGTGTGTGTGTGTGAGTGTGTGTGTTTGTGTGTGTGTGTGTGTGTGTGTGTGTGTGTGTGTGTGTGTGTGTGTGTGTGTGTGTATGGGTGTATGCATGTGTGTGTTTGTGTGTGTGCGCACGCACGTGTGTGTTGGTGTTAAAAATCACCCAGGTTCTACAATGGAAAGATGTTTTTCTGAAACTTGTCTAATGTAAATTTTCCTACTAAATGTGATAAATGTGTGTGTGTATTAAGCGGAAACCCGCGTGTGGGTGTCTGCATGTGTGTGTGTGTGTGTGTGTGTGTGTGTGTGTGTGTGTGTGTGTGTGTGTGTGTGTGCGTGATTATGGTGATCTGTGTGAAGAGGAAAGAAGCTTTTTTATTACACCAAAAATGAAGGGATTTAAAGTGATTTTCTTAGATTTTTTATAGAGAAGAAGAAAAGAAAGAAAGAAAGAAAGAAAGAAAGAAAGAAAGAAAGAAAGAAAGAAAGAAAGATCAGAAAAAACACACACATTGTGAGATTTTAGGCTATTGTGTATCTCAAAGGACAAAAACACCCTGTCTTGAAATACTGTTTTTTTTAATCAGAGTATTTTCAATATATTACTTTAAAAAAACAAGAACAACAATAATAATAACAGTAACAACAACAACAACAACAACAACAATAATAATAATAACAATAATAATAATAATAATAACAATAATAATAATAATAACCCTTGACCTAACATTGGTAACTAATATAAATTGCTCTTTTAGTTGTATTTTATTCATTTTATTTTGCCCAGATTTGTATAAATACTGTATGTATTGTTTATAATAAATGAATAATAAAAGAGAAGATGAGGTGAGAGTGACGGAGGTGTACAGCTGCTCTGTCGCTCTGTTTGTGTATATTATTTAAGAGAAGTCATTGGAGAGATCGTGTACCGCTTAATATTTTATCACCTCCCTCTCAGTGATCTGACGGCAATACTAGCGCGCCCAGCGAACTGCACTTACCCATCCAGACACCCCCATCCCCCCATCCCGCCTACCCCCCTCTCTCTCGGGTGTCGGCACTCGGTCCGTGTTTCCGCTGGCTGGATAACGTTACTGGCTGTTTCCTCATATTAGCAGAGCTATCAGGTCGAGCCATCGATCCTCACTGAGAGCACACTGAGGAGAAGCCCTTCACTACTGCTGCTGTCTTCTTCAGCCGGGGGAAAGAGAGGCCCAGAGAGCTACACCGTGTGTGTGTGTGTGTGTGTGTGTGTGTGTGTGTGTGTGTGTGTGTGTGTGTGTGTGTGTGTGTGTGTGTGTTTCTGGGATTCTCTTTATTTATCTGTCACATTCTGTGTGTGTGAGACGTGTAAATAAGAGATGTGTTTATACAGAACACACAGTTTTTGTCATCTACTTCATTAGTTCACTAAGGGCATGGCAGTGCAAATACATAACACACACACACACACACACACACACACACACACACACGATGTTAGCGGCCTTGCTTAATAAAATACTAATTTTATTTGTTTGTTTGTTTGTTTGTTTGTTTGTTTGTTTTTATATTATCAGCGTATAATCGAATACAAAAACGAACTCTATTCTGTACTAAATTTATAGAGATAAATGAATTGAACCGATCTGAACATTATGTATATTATAGATTACGTTATAATCCATCAATTATTTGTTGAATACATGAATATTAATTTACAGTTACGCAGACAGGATATTAATGAACAGTGTTATAAAGCGTGCTTTATAGCGATCACCGCTTATTAACACACCCGTATTCGGACGTGGTGTTGAAATCGAACTCATACTGTACTGTATGTCTCGTGTTTGGCTTCTGTCTGTCGCATCTGTCACCATCTGTGCAAGAAAAGAAAAAAAAACTGACCTCATTGACATCTACACGGACGTGTCCGGTTACTAAGTGTATGCTGATACCTTTGAGGGATTCGGAGTTCGTTTTAATAACGAGCCATTTTCCGGGTCAGGATTCTTCCTGTACATCGAAGACTTTGTTGTTGTTGTTGTTGTTGTTGTTGTTGTTGTTGTTGTTGTCGAAGCTGCAGACAGATCCGGGAAAATAAGAACACAGAGATCTCACGGTATTACAGTGATGGTTTTAAAAGTCAGGATGTGTGAAACTAAAATATTTTAATCTCTCAATCTCTCTCTCACACACACACACACACACACACACACACACACACACACACACACACACACACACACATCTCAGAGTTGACATCTCAGAGTAGCTGCACCATCCATTCTTTAGATAAAGTGCACCTCTCTCTCTCTCTCTCTCTCTCTCTCTCTCTCTCTCTCTCTCTCTCTCTCTCATTGTGCCGCTTTTGTCGTCGTTATCACTTCATACGTTTGTGTTTGGCATGCTGCAATGTTGTGGGTCATTTAAACGAGTAAATGGAAGTTAATTACACACGTGTATAATTTGTTTATCACATACACAGGCTGTAAGAATGAGACTAATTTATCTGGGAAATTAGACCTTAATTATATCAATAGGAGCATTAATTATCCGGCCTGCGCGGCTGTGCGCTATAGCACGCCGCTACCTCTGTCTGTCTGTATAGGAGCTGTACAGTAAACAATAATGGTCCATAAATTAATATGCTTACAGCTATAAATAGTCATTGTTTATAGTAGATGCATGTACATGAAAGGGCTAGTGTATGTAATTGCTATGTGTAGTTAATCCTATACAATAGCTATTGCTGTCCATCTGTCAGTGTGGTGAATGTGCTATATTTCACAGCTTGGTGTGTGGAAAGAGCTCCAGCACAGTGTTAGGGCACACCAGTGGCCGCTTGAGGTACTGCACCGCTTGTGTGTCTGCGCAGGATTGTGCAGGTGTGTGTGTGTGTGTGTGTGTGTGTGTGTGTGTGTGTGTGTGTCAGTTTTTAGATCGATTTTAGACTGATAATTCATATCAGTAAAAGCCCTGAAATATTGTTTTCCTGCATGAGAAATCGTAATCTTCTGTAGTCTCTACACCACTTTATTAGCATCTCAGGTTCACCTGTAAGTGAAGTGTCACACCTCAGCATCATGGCTGACCCCGGGCCTGCCCGTGTGCACTAATGAATAGCTACATGAGAGGAAGTTAATGGCCATGTCATAAAGCCACAGGCTGAGTGTGATTGATGTGTGTTCATTAAAAGCCAGTGTGGAGATACTATCTGTGCAATCTGTCATTCAGCACTCAGATGAACGTCACCTCCTGCATCTCACTGACAGGGATGGGGTTGTTTTTGTTGGGGGTTTTTTTTTCTCGTTTTTTTTTTTTCAAATATTAAAAAAAGCTATTTTACACCGTGGATGTCATCTCTGTCCAGAACTGCAAGTATACGATGCTTTAGATTTAGAATTTAACCAAGCAGGTCGTCGTCAATATTGTAAAAATTGAGAGAGGCCTAATAATCTTAACACAAATTTATATTATGAATATTATCTGGCTTTTGGGTTTGGGTATGGGTTTGGGTTGGGGTTAGGGTTTGGGTTGGGGTTGGGGTTAGAGTTAAGGGTTTGGGTTGGGGTTAGGGTTTGGGGTTGGGATTAGGGTTAAGATTGGGGTTAGGGATGGGTTTAGGATTAGGGATGGGGTTAGGATTAGGGATGGGGTTAGGGTTGGGGTTAGGGATGGGTTTAGGATTAGGGATGGGGATGGGTTTAGGATAAGGGTTGTGGATAGGATTAGAGTTGAGGGTTAGGGTTAGGATTAGGGTTGGGGTTAGGATTATTGTTAAGATTGGGGTTGGGGTTAGGGATGGGTTTAGGATAAGGGTTGTGGATAGGATTAGAGTTGAGGGTTAGGGTTAGGATTAGGGTTAAGATTGGGGTTGGGGTTAGGGATGGGTTTAGGATTAGGGTTGGGGATTAGGGTTAGGATTAGGGTTAAGATTGGGGTTGGGGTTAGGGATGAGTTTAGGATTAGGGTTGAGAGTTAGGATTAGGGTTGGGATTTAGGATTAGGGTTAGGATTAGGGTTGGGATTTAGGGTTAGGTTTAGGGATGGGTTTAGGATAAGGGTTGTGGATAGGATTAGGGTTGGGGGTTAGGGTTTGGGTTAGGATTAGGGTTAGGGTTTGGTTTAGGGTAACCATAGGGTTAAAGACATTTGATAAATTTGTTAAAAACAAACAAACAAACAAACAAACAAACAAATAAATAAACAAAAACTGATTATTGGAGCCATTAAAGAGAGATTTATTCATCTATTATTATTTATTTTTAAATTTCCACTGACATTATGGCACTTGACATAATAAAATGACACTAAAATGCATCCGAGTAGCACATTAACGTATCGTATTCACATCCAGGCCGATTTTTAGACTGTAATGTCTAGATTAGGATTAAATCATTTCAATAACAATAAACGAACTTGTCCTAACCAGCTGAAGGAACTGGAGGAGCTAATGAGAGCGCTAATGTAGTGGGATCTCGATGTCTATAGACATATAATTGTATTCATGATTCTTTTTATTTTTTTCTTTTTGAGCCAGAAAAGCAATGTGATGCGAGTACTAGTCTGTTTGATTAGCTGCAGTCAGAAGTCCTTCATCAGAGCCGTGTGTGTGTGTGTGTGTGTGTGTGTGTGTGTGTGTGTGTGAGAGAGAGAGAGATCTCACTGTAATCAGTTAAGCCAGCTGACAGAGCGGTGCACATTATTGTGTTATCTATATCAGACACAGGGATGTGTCCGTGCCTTTGCATGATGATGGACCTGAGCAACGGTGACTGGAGTTAATGGCTTTTTAAATGTCATGGAATGTCACAGAATGATAAAATGGGAATCGGTTATCCCAGGTTAGAGTGCTCATCTCTGTGAGAGAGGAAGACTTGTTTACGTGTTCAGTCGTTCTCTCGTTCTTTTCTTTTCTCTTTCCGTCCCATCTATCTCGCCGCCTCACACACACACACACACAGGAACGTGACAGGAGTTAGTACGTTAGTGCGCCGTGTGATAAAGAGTGTTAGCGAGTGATGTTCTGTGTGTGAATGTGTGACAGGTGAAAGTCTGTGTCCACGAGGTGTAATAAAGTAAAATGCCTGTTCTCTCGATCCGTCTTGTCTCGTATACGGTTTATATACAGTAAGTCACCGGTCTCTGGGTCCGTCATTCTCTTAGCTGCCAGCTCTGCTCTGTTTAAGCTCGTCATTAGGGCTGTGGCTGCAGATCACACACAGCTTTAACCCGGTGTTATTAAAGCCTACACAGGAACGATATGGGACAGTGCGCTGAGATACGATATCTAGGATCAGTTTTTTTGTCCTACTGTACAGTATGTGATGATATGAACAGGGCTGTCAAGTGTCACACATTCAGAGTGACAGTCAGCATTTAGTTTTTTTCTCACGCTCTCCCGCCACACATCGTATTTCTCACGCAGGAAAACTTTTTATCGTATATTTAATAAGCCGCAGCGCCCAAAACGTATCGGTCCGCACCGCCGTCTCTAAGTGACCCTTAAGTGACGTGACATACGGCTAAGTACGGTGACCCATACTCAGAATTTGTTCTCTGCATTTAACCCATCCAAAGTGCACACACACACACACACACACACACACACACACACAGCAGTACACACACACACACACACACACACACACACTGTGAACATACACCCACTGTGAACACACACCCAGAGCAGTGGGCAGCCATTTATGCTGCGGCGCCCGGAGAGCAGTAGGGGGGTTTGGTGCCTTGCTCAAGGGCACCTCAGTCGTGGCCGGCCCAAGACTCGAACCCACAACCTTTGGGTTACGAATCAGACTCTCTAACAATTAGGACACAACTGCTCTATGCTGGACTGCAGGAATCAAGCGCGTCTCCTCTGGAGCTCTTAGTCGAGCCTGATACTTATCAGCCAATCAAATAAAGAAGCTACACAACAGCCAATCAGAAAATAGCGCTATTGTATCTGGGTAAGATTTAACGCAACAACCAATGAAAAAAAAACACACACACACACAAACACGAATGAATAAATGGAAATTATTTGTATTTGGTTAAATTGTGGTCAGTGATCCTTACCAAACACAACAACACCCTCATTATAGTGTTTTTATTTTTATTTTTATGTTTATTTTATTTCATTTATATTATTTATTTATTTATTTGCGGAGGGGTTCGCGAGAGCCCTGTATGAAGGAGATGAGCTGATCCCAGAACTGTGACAGAGCACCGTGTTCCCGCCTCCATGCCGGTTATTGATAAGGGTTACTTTTCTTTCGATTTATTCAGTATGCTAGAAACACAAAGAAAGACAATATCTTGTTGCTCTGGTGAGTATAAAGCTGAGACGACGATTAGTTCCCGAGTGTGAGTTTACAGTTTAGGTCTGGAATAAAATACTAAAATACTTTCGAACTATTTTGTCCATTCACAAAACAACAGAATTACAGACTTAAGCTGGATCTGCATCTACAATGGATTTAAAATACATGGATTTACTCTGTGCTTTTTGTTTTGCTTTTTTTCTCTGATTATTATTCATTCATTCACTCATTCTCTACCGCTTATCCGAACTTCTCGGGTCACGGGGAGCCTGTGCCTATCTCAGGCGTCATCGGGCATCGAGGCAGGATACACCCTGGACGGAGTGCCAACCCATCACAGGGCGCACACACACACTCTCATTCACTCACACACTCACACACTACGGACAATTTCCCAGAGATGCCAATCAACCTACCATGCATGTCTTTGGACCGGGGGAGGAAACCGGAGTACCCGGAGGAAACCCCCGAGGCACGGGGAGAACATGCAAACTCCACACACACAAGGAGGAGTTGGGAATCGAACCCCCGACCCTGGAGGTGTGAGGCGAACGTGCTAACCACTAAGCCACCGTGCCCCCCTCTGTTTGTTATGTGATTCTGTAATTTAGGACACTGGGATTGTGGGACAGAGTTGGATCCCAAATTCTGCTAATTACTAGAGATTGTTTTTTTCTCCTTATCGTGTCTGTTTTTAATCCAGGCCCAATTTCATATTTTAGTTTTCTTCTACAGTACATTCCTCACCACACTGCTTACTTTAGTGTGTCTCCTCGGTGTATTCCGGCTGTTAGCCAGCGCTGGTCTGCAGTCCGGTCTGCCTCACAGTGCTCGTGTGCTTTGGCCTGTAAAGTCAGCATTGTAAACAGGAGTGCTGGGACTGCGCCGCTACATCACACACATTAGTCCTCATTTATAGAGCCTCCTTATGCAGATGAGCTTCTCTCTCACCCCATGCGCCAACCTGCCACACTGACTGCATTCTAATGGGCCCTACATGCACACGCACACACACACACACACACACACACACACACTCTGCATTTTAATAGGCCTCATGACAATTAAAAGCACCAGGGGCCGGTCGGGGTCACGGGCACACCACCGCCTATGACTCACATTATGCAGGGTCATTGAGCACACGCTAATTACGGAAGATGATTTAATTAATGGCACAGTGATACCCGCCACTCGCAATTAAGCATCTTGATTCGCATGTATTTCTTCAGGTTAAAACCACACCTAACTAATAACACCTTTCTCTCAAGGAAGCGGACTTTAATACCGATAGATATCTCGACTCGTCTCTCTTAGAAATACTGGACTTTTCATTCCGTCAGCCTCGTCCCGGTTATCAGCGTGGCATAGATCGTTGCCTAATAATTTCCCAGTTAACCCGAGACAGCGTGACCACTGCACTAAATCTGAGACCCTGTCACTCTGAGCTGCTCTTGTTTGTTTTCTTGCTTTCATTAATGATTTAATTTGTGTAGTTAATCAGCGAGGAATGGAGACAAGGCAGGATCGTGTCTGTCTGTCCGTCTGTTCATCGATAGATCACAGAACACGAGAGGCGACGTTGAGAGACGTGCGAACCTCTGCGTCGCTCAGAACTGCTCTCGAGTGCGATGAGGTTTAAAAAGAAGTGTGACGTCTAACCGGAGCTTTACTCATCGCCGTAGATTAATGCTAATGGCCTCGGATTCTTATTCGTATGACTTGTAGTATTCCAGTGCAGAAAGACACAACACACAAAAACCACACTCATGGATCTCCAGGGGCAATAAACCAACTGACTGATGAGGGGGAGGAGGGAGGTGCGGAAGGGGGGGGGGGTAGGAGGGACAAAATGTAAAGGATGTATGCTAAATTGGTGCACTGCCTCGTGCACTCTGAAGAATTAGACTTCCACACGGCGATCACACTGCACAGTCCAACACACACACACACACACACACACACACACACACACACACACACACACACACACACACACACACACACACACACACACATTGTTCCATGCACAAACACAATCCAACCTTTTATTATAGTCATTTTTTTTTTACAAATATCCAGAATCAAACAAATTCATTTGCTTCTCGCTCTTATCTCAGGCCAGGTTCATAACATCTGCGGCGGCCAAATCAATTCCACAGCGCTTCACAAAAAAAGGTGTGCATCCCTTCAACATATTTCACCTTTAAAATTTCACAGAGGTTATTAATCAGCTCCTGGTTTCTTTCAGACGGCATGCTGTACAGTAATTTGTCATCGCTCACAAGCAAACATATACACGAGCACTTGTATACACACACACGCATTGAGGTGTGCAGATATGCTGCAGCGTACAGAAGGTCTTTCGGTGACAGAGAGCCGCAGCCTGAGTGTATGTGTGCTGATAAACGTGAGCTCACGCTCGTCACTTACTGAAGAATAGGGCTCTTCTGACCTGCCCTTTAAAACAGGCTGGAGTTTGAGGAATTGTATGTTACAAGTTATCAAAGACAGGAAAGTTCATTCATCAGAATAACATTTCGCAGCATGGCTTTCACACGTGGGAAATTAGACTTAGGGGCGGGGTTTGAGCTCATTCGGTGACATACGGCTAAGTGCGGTGACCCATACTCAGAATTTGTTCTCTGCATTTAACCCATCCAAAGTGTGTGTGCACACACACACACACACACACACACACACACACACACACACACACACACACACACACACACACACACACACACACACACACACACACACACACACGGAGCAGTGGGCAGCCATTTATGCTGCGGCGCCCGGGGAGCAGTTGGGGGGTTTGGTGCCTTGCTCAAGGGCACCTCAGTCGTGGCCGGCCCGAGACTCGAACCCACAACCTTTGGGTTACGAGTCAGACTCTCTAACCATTAGGCCACAACTGCCCCCATTTGACGGATATATTATCCAGAGCAACATTTTATAAAACTGTGTAAATGAGGGATAAGGGCTTTGCTCAAGGGAACAGCGGAGGCATGTTGATGGATCTGGGATTTGAACTCACAAACGTCTGACCACCTTAAGTCGTTTGCATATCATCACACACCATTTCATCACCACAAGCTTTCTATTAGTAAACCTTCAAAAACAGACACATTAGTAAACCTTCAAAAACAGACACACACACACACACACACACACACACACACACACACACACACACACCTACACACAAAGAGCTTTTTGAATTGTGATGCGAAGAGACGGGGTCACTAACTAAACCCCCGCCGAGCTAACAGCACCACCGGTCCAGAGCAGACTGACCTCCCCGCTTCACTCACTCAGCTCCAATCAATCTGCTGAAATCAAACCCATCAGGTCACCTTTATGATTCGGAGAGAGAGATGAAACTGAAACCACTGCTATTAAATGCTTGCGTGCGCTATATTTAGTGCAGCCATACATTAACACATCTGCAAAAAAATGCAGAGTTTTCACACCGCAGAATTTTTTTGCTGAAGTGCCATTAGACCGAAGTCGATATCAATGTTAGAGTGCATGCCAAGTCATTAAAATAAAAAAAGAAAGAAAAGAAAAAAAGAAAAGAAAAGAAAAGAAAAAAAACTCTCCCCTGTCACACAGCTTTGATTTCACTTAAATCAAGTCAAGGGCATTCATTCATTCATTCATTCATTCATTCACTCACTCATTTTCTACCGCTTATCCGAACTTCTCGGGTCACGGGGAGCCTGTGCCTATCTCAGGCGTCATCGGGGCATCGAGGCAGGATACACCCTGGACGGAGTGCCAACCCATCACAGGGCACACACACACACTCTCATACACTACGGACAATTTTCCAGAGATGCCAATCAACCTACCATGCATGTCTTTGGACCGGGGGAGGAAACCGGAGTACCCGGAGGAAACCCCCGAGGCACGGGGAGAACATGCAAACTCCACACACACAAGGCGGAGGCGGGAATCGAACCCCCGACCCTGGAGGTTATATCATAAAATCTGCTTTAACACGGCCGTGAATGAGACCGCTGCGTCGCTCGGGGAAGCGTGTGACGGAGAGAAAAGACGCCAATCACGTTTTACTGCTTGTACAGGAAGAACGGTCTTATATATCTTTTGTGTTTCGGACACATTGATCCGTGAATACAATCCAAAGAATTACACACACACACACACACACACACACACACACACACACACACACACACACACACACACATATATATATATCTTGTTTACTAAAGAAAGTTAATGCAGCTCAGCACAAGACCATGGTATCCTGCCAATATTCATTTCAGATAACGCATAAGCAATTTCATCCCACAAATCAAAACTAGGGGGGGGGGGGGACCTCCGACATCTGAGTAATGATGATGACTATTCTATAACATCATAACTCTGGTATTGTCGTGCTGTCAGTTTTTCATAAGCCAGATTAAAATATAGTTGTGTTGATGGGAAGTAATTTATTAAAAAGTGCCATTAGGCTTATTTACAACCTGATCCTGGTTTCCTGCCAGTAATACCATTAACTGCAGTGTTGAAACTCATTATGTTATAAAATACACAATAGTAATTGTAATACAACAAAGGTGTGTTTTTTTTGTTGTTGTTTTTTTTTTTAACTCGGTTGCTGAATGAGAATGAGAATGACCCGTAGATGTTGGGCCTCTCGGGCTGCCGTAGGGCCTCGGTATGTGTTCCCACTGTAGAGCATATGGCCAAGGACAAGCCAAGTGTGATCTCACTTTTCAGTTGTGGGTATGTGTGTGTGAGTGTGTGTGAGTGAGAGTGAGCGTGAGTGGGTGAGTGTGTATGTGTGTGTGTGTGAGTGAGCGTGATTGGGTGAGTGTGTGTGTGTGTGTGTGTGAGTGAGCGTGATTGGGTGAGTGTGTGTGTGTGTGAGTGAGTGAGTGTGAGTGAGTGTAAGTGAGAGTGTGTGAGGGTGTGTGAGTGTGTGTGTGCGTGTGTGTTTGCGTGTGTGTGTGTGTGTGTGTGTGTGAGAGAGAGAGTGATAATGAGTGGGTGAGTGTGTGCGTGAGTGAGAGTGAGGGTGTGTGAATGTGTGTGTGTTTGTGTGTGTGTGTGTGTGTGTGTGAGAGAGTGTGTGTGTGTGTGTGTGTGCATGTGTGAGAGTGAGAGTGTATGCATGTGTGTGTTTGTGTGTGTGTGTATGTGTGAGTGTGAGTGCATACGTGTGTGTGATTGCGTGTGTGTGTTTGTGTTTGCGTGTGTGTGTGTGCGTGTGTGTGTGTGAGTGTGAGAGGTGCATGCGTGTGTGTTTGTGTGCGTGTATATGTGTGTGTGTGTGTGTGTGTGTGTGTATGTGTGAGTGTGTGTGTGTTTGCGTGTGTGTGTGTGTGTGTGTGTGAGTGTGAGAGTGCATGCGTGTGTGTGTTTGTGTGTGTGTGTGTATATGTGTGTGTGTATGTGTGTGTGTGAGAGTGCATGTGTGTTTGTGTGTGTGTATGTGTGTGTGTGTGTGTGTGTGTGTGTGTGTGAGTGTGTACACCACTGTGTCTCAGCAGCAGTACTGGCCTCATAAACTGACCACATTTTCCCGACATACTGTGCAAACCCCCCCCCTGGATAATCGACCTAATAAAGTTTCAGAGTCCCGTTTATTCGAACGAGACGACGGCCCTGTGCTGCGGGAGACGACGAACCGTCCTCTCGCTACGTATCCTGGACACCAACCGAGCATCGTTCTGACCCCTCGGCCTTAATCTCCACGATCTCGGTCGCAGAGCTCTGCCAAAATGTCATTGTAGAGTAAACAGTCAGGACCGTAACCCGAGTCTACAGATTAACAGTGTGTTTAATGTGATCTTTAAAAACGAATGCCAAATATTGGTGTAGAGATTAAGCTGGAGTTCTATTTGCTAAGGGATTATTGTGGAATTAGATTATCTTATGTCACAGTCTTATCACGGTGGTTAATGATGTTCTTTTTTTTTTTTTTTAACTCTATTTCGGTCTATTTTATTTAACAGAAGTGCCGTACGTACGTTATTCCGGAGCTATATTGTCCTGTTCACGTGTCAACTCAGGCATGTTCAATATTTGCTTTTGCCCACAACGGTGTGACAAAATCAACAAGCGAATAGTCCGAAGCGAAGAGTTTAAGCCCTGCGCAAGGTGAGAGCTACTACGGCGAGAGCTACGGCACACGTACGGTACGGCTCTCCGCTCCGGCGGGTCCGCGTGCTCGCCTGTTGTTCGACAGTCGGAGATACGGTGTGTTCGTTAGGGAAATCTCGGCTTAGCTCTTTCGCTAGCTCTTTCGTGGCAGGTGTACCGCGAGCTGATCAGATGCTTGAGTAACATGCACACATGTCCCCGTGGGTATGAGAGCCAAGATGTAAAGCTCCCTCCTTGGGATTCAACCTCTTAAATGACACATTCAGTCATGCTGTAGGAGAGCGAGCGAGGATAGACGTGTGAGAGCGAGTGTGTGTGTGTGTGTGTGTGTGTGTTAGCGTGGGTGAGATAGAGGCCCTTAGTGAGTTGAGCTGCAGCTGGAAGGCACCATTAGGAGGAACTGGGAGGCATTTGAATAAATCGAGTCATTAGGTAGCCGTTTGTGAGAGAGCCGTCACCACCTGACAATCCGGCAGTGCCAGCTTCCTCTCTGTCTTTCTCTCACACACACACACACACACACACATACACACATACACACTTGTACGTGCCCTCCTGCGGTTCTGCAGGGCGTCACAAACCTGCTACCTAAAATCCAGGCCTTCTGGTGAGCCAGACTCACACTGTCACTTCTATCAGTTTTACTGCCTTTCATTTTGACTTTTTTTTTATTTTTTTATTTGCTGCATATGGCCATGAAAATGTTTAGCATATGGGGACTATTGTTGCTGTACGCACAACTCGACTGTTCATGACAGTGCATGATGTGTTTGTGTTAACCTTCTGATGAAGACTACGTCTCGTCGCCC
>NC_062527.1:2419361-2436861 GCF_022655615.1 Tachysurus fulvidraco
AAACCGCCTCCTTCCTCTCGCCTTTCTCACTTCTGAATATCGTCCATCCCCCCCTCTCTCTCTCTCCTCTCTCCCTCTCCCCCCTCCTCGTCCTCCACCGTCTCCTCTCCTCCTCTCCCTCCGCTCCCTCCTCCTCGATCCTCTCGCTCTCTCCTCTCTCCGTCCTCCCCCTCTCTCGTCTCCCTCTCCTCCTTTCTCTCCTTCTCCGATCTCCTCTCTCCCTGTCTCAGTCTTCGTGCATCTCAAGTTCTCATTCGGCTCTCCTACCCCTCGCTCGTCATCATCTCCCTTGCCTCTCTTCCTTCCGCTCTTTCCTCCCCCTCTCCTCTCTCGTTCTCCTATCTCCGTCGTTCTCTCTCTTCTCTACTCAAGTCTCCCCCTCTCCCTCTCTCTCCTCTCGCATCTCTCTCGGATGTTCTCATATCTCTCTCCCCCTCTCTCTTCCCTCTTCTCTCTCGCTCTCTCTCCGACTCCTCTGTAAGGGGGTCTTCCTGGGGCTCTCTGTCCTCGCGCAGCTCCATCTCTGTTCGCGTCTCGCGCGTCCGCGTGACTCTCTGAGCTCCTCGCTCTCATGCCGCACCTCTCCCGTCGACTCTCTCTCTCATCACTCCCTCCGCTCCCTTCTCCTCTCGATCTCTCGCTCTATCTCGCGCTCTCTCTCTCGTCTCATCATCTCTCTCTCTCTCGTCTCTGCGTCGCCTCCTTTCCCTCCCTCCCACTCCCTCCCTTTCCATCCTCACAGGACGCACACTCTCCTCTCTCTTTCAGTCGTAGAATGAAAGAGTGATCCAGATCCAGAATGTCACTCTAAACGGTGAGAAATTAAGTACGCACAGAGCGTGTGTTCAGATGGAGGCTATTGGTTACACAGAAAGCTGTACAAACAGGAACTGATACAGTCTTATCGAGGTGTCAGTGGCAGAGCTTCATCCCCTCTGTCCTCTTCTGCACTCTATACCTCCCGTAACAAGATCAGATTAACACCTATTGCATCACATACGGCTTTAACTAGCTAAATAAACACTTCGCAGTTGATCGGTGGCTTGATATTACACGCTGAACCCCAACATACTGAATTTGTTTAGTGCTCGAGATGATAAGCAGATCACAATCTATATGATCGTTGAAAGCAATTCAAAACAAACTAAACGTTGGAAGCGATACTGATATCGGGTGCTGAATTTGCTACTGGACCATATTAAGCCTCGGTGTGTTTGTGTGTTTGTGTGTGTGTGTGTGTGTGTTAGCGAGACCGTCTTTACTGCACCATGGTTCAAGGTTGGGCTTTGAAATATGGCCTCCTGCACGGCAGTGAAAGAAAATGTATTGATTAACTATCAAATGATTCCGATACGGTGATCGATACGGCTTTGTGGGGAAGACCTCAGAGGACCGTCGGTTTCCTTTGAAAAAGGAGAAAAACATACCCTCATGAATCCTTCAGTGCCTCACACACAAAAGAAATCATTATCCTTCCTGTAAGGCATCAGTGGATGCAGTTCTTCTGCACTAACCTGAGATCAGAGTGGAGCTGCTTTAGAGAGATGACTTTGGGGGGGAGGGATTGCTTGCAAATCAGTGGACAGGGCAGAGAACCGAGTGATCACTGCATACAGTTGCTTCCATCGTGGATGCTGTGGATGGGGTTGGGTGGAGCTCTGCTCTGTGCTGCATGATCCTGATCTGGCTTCTCTGCAGTTCACTGCCTTGAACCCTGACTCTGCTGACTCTGATCTGGTCACTGATGGCCGGTTAGCCGGCTAGTAACATACATTAAGACTCACCTAATTCTGAAGGAGAGAAATTAAGGCTTGTCTCGTGGTCATCATCTAATATTACACTTAATTAGGGTTGCAAAATTCCGGGAATTTTCAAGGCTGGAAACTTTAAGGGGAATAAATGGGAATTAACGGAAATATACGGGAATTAACTGGGAATTTTTAAAAAAAATGCAGAGTTGCCTATAACAAGGAACTTAAATGTAGATAAAAAAAAAATCTTAACAGCATAATTGTGTTTAAAACGACAAGATTTAATGCAGTTTAAGTTAAATTTATACCCTGCATTAATCGGTCACTTGCACACAGCACACTGCTTACTGGAAGGCCATTGAGGCCAAACCCCCTGCATGTACTTACATTCTTCCATAACATCCACAGTAACACTTTATTTTAGGGTCATTTAACTAGTTGCTCATTAGCATGAATATTAATAGAATATTGGCTGTTTATTAGCACTTATTAAGCCCATATTAATGCCTTATTCTGCATTACATTATTCTACATACTTAATCGTACCCAATACCTAAACTTAATAACTACCTTACTGATTAGAACAGATTACAGCGATCATAGGGAAATACGTTTATTACAGTTATTAAGTTTATGATGTTTATTACAAGCATAATAATGTTTATTATGCTTTTGTGTCACTCGATGAAAGAATCGATTAAAGTTCTACTTACAATTAAATCGGTCATGACGTCATGTTTAAGATGTGTATTACCTTGCATGCGTGTCTGCTTATGACCAAACTAAATGTTTATTTATATTTGTATGCGATATAGTTTAGATACATTTCCCTATATTTCCAAATAACTCCCATAAATTCTGAAATATTTCCATAAATTCCAATAAATTTTCCAATTTGGAATACTTCCAAAATTCCCCAGATTAAGTTCCCATGGAAAGTTTCCACCCCTTTGCGACCCTACATTATTTGTGTAGTGCTTTCTACAATGGATGTTGTTGCAAAGCAGCTTTACAACGATATCTAAAGTTGCAAATTGAGACAGGAAAAACTCCCTGAGACGATATGAGCAAGCAACCTGAAGAGGATCCAGACTCGAAAGGAAACCCAATCTCATCTGGATGACATCAGAGAGTGTGATTATAAATCAGTTCCTTTCTCAAGCTCTGTATCATGTATCGAACCCACTGCCATACTACATTCTTATCAATCGTATAGTTTAGGGCATATCTGTTATCTGTTGATCGGGGGGGGGGGGGCATGGTGGCTTAGTGGTTAGCACGTTCTCCTCACACCTCGAGGGTCGGGGGTTCGATTCCCGCCTCCACCTTGTGTGTGTGGAGTTTGCATGTTCTCCCCGTGCCTCGGGGGTTTCCTCCGGGTACTCCGGTTTCCTCCCCCGGTCCATAGACATGCATGGTAGGTTGATTGGCATCTCTGGAAAATTGTCCGTAGTGTGTGTGTGTGTGTGTGAATGAGAGTGTGTGTGTGCCCTGTGATGGGTTGGCACTCCGTCCAGGGTGTATCCTGCCTCGATGCCCGATGATGCCTGAGACAGGCACAGGCTTCCCGTGACCCGAGATAGTTCGGATAAGCGGTAGGAAATGAATGAATGAATGAATGAATGAATGAATGTTTGATCCAGTGCTGCAGGGCTGAAGAGAAGAGACAGGATTATTTGTAACACCAGTGACTCTGCTTACAGCTGCGTAATGAGATGAGAGGTTATGCAGGCTGCTGGGACGAGCTGGATGGTGCTGGGTTGTGTTCAGCATCCAAAACAGCTGAATAGGTCCAAATCGTGGCTTTAAATCAGCCCATGAATCAGATCCCACATCATGTCTGATCTCGGCTCTTAATAACACACTTTTCTAGCAGATTTTTCTCTAGTAGGTCAAGTGAGTTTAGTCATAGATCAAGGTAGATCTACAGGGACTGTATAAAAAAAACTGTGGTCCTATGAAAAATATAGAATTTTACAGGGAAGAACTGTGTTTTTCTGAGAGAGAGAGAGAGAGAGAGAGAGAGAGAGAGAGAGAGAGAGAGAGAGAGAGAGAGAGAGAACATAAGCATGGAGACTTACTTTCAATGTTCAGCCCATTTGCACACAATACAGTGTCACCTGGCTGGCTGAGAAACTTCCCACTTTATCGGCTCTTCTGCTCTTATCCAGCATCATGTCTATAGGTCCCCCGTCCACCACCCCACACACACACACACACACACACACACACACACACACACACACACACACACACACACACACACAGAGTGTCTCTCACTCATGCTTTAGTCCCACTTCAAGTTTACACACTTCACATCATTAGCTAACCTGCCTCAGTATCAGACAAATACAAGCAACGTCTCATCACCCAAAATACTCTCTCTTTCCCTCTCTCTCTCTTTCCCTCTCTCTCTCTCTCCCTCTTTTCCTCTCCCCCCCACTCTATCTTTCTCTCTTTCCCCCTCTCTCTTTCCCTCTCTCCTTCTCTCTCCCTTTCCCTCTATCTCCCTCTCTTTCTCTTTATCCCCCCTCTTTCTATCCCTCTCTCTCTCCCTCTTTCACTCTGTCTCCCCCCACTTTCCTCATTTATTACACAGACAGTTCTACTGCGTCTCTAGGTTCTGTTCTCCACAATACAGGAAAGAGATGGAGAGTAACAGAAAAGGAGAGAGAGAATGGAGGAGAAATGACTCGATCAGAGTCAGATCAGTAGAAAAAGAAGTTATTTCGTTTTGCTGATTGTCTCACAAAAAGATTATGTGTTGTTTACATGGTGGAGAAGGAAGCAGCCACGATTCTCAGAACATCTCGGCTATCTGGTGGGAGGGAGGCTGATGTCAGAGCTGTGCTGCTGTGTGTACTGTCTCCGTGTTGCATCACACTTTCCTTACACAGGAAGTGTGTGTGAGAGCAGAGATAGGCCACCTGGACCCTGGGCCAAGTGCACAAAACACGAGCAAGACAGTGTGTGAGAGAATGTGTGGGTGAGCAAGAACGTGTGTGTGTATACAGTGTGTGTGTGTGTGTGTGTGTATACACAGTGTGTGTGTATGTATGTGTGTATACACAGTGCGTGTGTGTGTGTGTATATATACACAGTGTGTGTATGTGTGTGTATACACAGTGTGTGTGTGTATACAGTGTGTGTGTGTGTGTGTGTGTGTGTATACACAGTGTGTGTGTGTATACAGTGTGTGTGTATGTGTGTGTGTGTATGTGTGTATACACAATGCGTGTGTGTGTGTGTATATATAAACACAGTGTGTGTATGTGTGTGTATACACAGTGTGTGTGTATACAGTGTGTGTGTGTGTGTGTATACACAGTGTGTGTGTGTGTGTGTATATATACACAGTGTGTGTATGTGTGTGTATACACAGTGTGTGTGTATACATATACACAGTGTGTGTATACACAGTGTGTGTGTGTGTATACACAGTGCGTGTGTGTGTGTGTGTGTATATACACAGTGTGTGTATGTGTGTATACACAGTGTGTGTGTATACAGTGTGTGTGTGTGTGTGTGTATACACAGTGTGTGTGTGTATACACAGTGCGTGTGTGTGTGTACACAGTGCGTGTGTGTGTGTGTGTATATATACACAGTGTGTGTATGTGTGTGTATACACAGTGTGTGTGTATACATATACACAGTGTGTGTGTGTGTGTATACACAGTGTGTGCGTGTGTGTGTTTGTACACAATGTGTGTGTATACAGTGTGTGTGTGTGTATATAGTGTGTGTGTATATACACAGTGTGTGTGTATACAGTGTGTGTGTGTGTGTGTGTGTAAAGAATGCTCTGTGTAACTGGTTGATACACAGGATACAGTATATATGTATATTATGGGGTTTGGTGTACAGAATGCTGATGTCCTGTCTGAGGCCCTGAGCCTGGACCTGTCTGTATGCACTATTGATTCCACTGACTGCCCAAGCACAAAAACACACGTCAGCTCTGCTGTATGATTGGTTTCTTCATGTGTCAATTACTCTGCTGGAGCGAATAATGTGTGTGACAGGCGGTTTGTTTATGGAGTTGTTCCGGGTCATGGTCAAAGCGCTGCTAAACACACACACACACACACACACACACACACACACACACACACACGGACACTACTCCACGGCTCACACTACCGGCTTTGCTGTAACTCTGCTGTAAAAGTGTTTTATTTAAAGCAATGCAAGCATCGTTGTATCTGTAACTGAATTTGGATAAAATAAGTCTGTTTGAAACTGAAATAAATAAATAAATAAATAAATAAATAAATAAATAAATAAATAAATAAATAAATAGAAATGTTGCCTCCCACTTACTATGAATTTTGTTTGAACCTGCTTTTCTATATTTTCTAAAGATTTTTTTATTCTATTTCACAATATATAAACCTTTAAACATTCATTCATTCACTCACTCATTCTCTACCGCTTATGCGAACTTCTCGGGTCACGGGGAGCCTGTGCCTATCTCAGGTGTCATCGGGCATCGAGGCAGGATACACCCTGGACGGAGTGCCAACCCATCACAGGGCACACACACACACTCTCATTCACTCACACACACACACACTACGGACAATTTTCCAGAGATGCCAATCAACCTACCATGCATGTCTTTGGACCGGGGGAGGAAACCGGAGTACCCGGAGGAAACCCCCGAGGCACGGGGAGAACATGCAAACTCCACACACACAAGGAGGAGTTGGGAATCGAACCCTAGAGGTGTGAGGCGAACTTGTTAACCGCTAAGCCACCGTGCGCCCCCTCGATTAGAACTAGGGATGCAAAAAAAATAATGAATATTCAAACTGAACAAAGGGTTTAAATCGATACAAATGGCGATTAGAACAGGAAGTGCATTAGATGTGCATTAGAATGATTCGTCAGAGATCCGACTGGGATTAGAGGTGAGCGTCAGGCCTGGGATCTTGCCGGAGAACTCAAAAAAGACCATATAATGACCCTATGCGTTACCAGAAATGTGTTTGTTTGGTATATCATTAGGAGTACTATGTTTAAAGGTGGGAGCACGTTCGCCTCACAACACCAGGGTCGGGGGTTCGATTCGATTCCCGCCTCCGCCTCGTGTGTGTGTGGAGTTTGCATGTTCTCCCCGTGCCTCGGGGGTTTCCTCCGGGTACTCCGGTTTCCTCCCCCGGTCTAAAGACATGCATGGTAGGTTGATTGGCATCTCTGGAAAATTGTCCGTAGTGTGTGAGTGTGTGTGAGTGAATGAGAGTGTGTGTGTGTGCCCTGTGATGGGTTGGCACTCCGTTCAGGGTGTATCCTGCCTCGATGCACGATGACGCCTGAGATAGGCACAGGCTCCCCGTGACCCGAGAAGTTCGGATAAGCGGTAGAAGATGAGTGAGTGAGTGAGAGTGAGTTCTAATCGAGGCCTTTCTGTATGTTTCCCACCAAATGTTTGACCAAATGTCCCTCCAATTATGTGTATTATCAGGGAAATGACCCGTATCGGTGATTGTCTAGTGATACAGACGGCTGTATATATACAGATGAAAATGGCGCTTTAACTCAACACTTTTGAATATTTGCATGAAAGTTTAAAAATAAATGGACAACCATCATGAATCGAACAACGAATCTTTATTTGTCTCTTTCATTTCTTTACAGGTCCCACAACACTGGAATGCTTCTAGCTCAGACTGACCCATGGCACCAAGACGGCCCCAAAGCACAACAGTCAACCCGCAAAGAAAGGAAGAGAAAAAAAAGGAGGAAAACGGAAAGGGAAAAAAACAGAGCCGGTGCCATTCTTCAGTCTTTGCCACCTTCTCTTCTTCTGCTGAATTTTTCTTTCTTCTAAAGTCGGTTGTCAGCGAACGAAGACCACCTTTTTACGGGAAAAAAAACGTTTTCCAAACATTCACAAAAATCAAAGGACGAGGAAAAAAAAAAAAAAAAAAAAAGGGAGTTCGAGAGGAAAGTTCCACCTGAAATCTCTTAAGACTGTGAGACTCTTCCCTTCAGCCGGCACCGGTCGTCCTCCCGTCGTCCTCGGAGACGCCGCTTCGTCGTAACTAGCATTAACGTAGAATTTTGTAAACGTTCACTGTATCTGAAAAGTCTTCGGGCGGACGGAGTCACGAATCGGGAGAGTCATTCTGAAACGTATGTGAAGTAGAACGGCACTCTGTGTATATTATGTACAGCATATCTATACAGACCAGGTCCTTTTCGGTGGTTGTATACAGTATGTAAATAGACGACGTACGTCTGCTCTTCCTCTCCGTCGTCTCTGCACCTCCGGTACAGCATTTACTCGTTCGTGTTGATTTGTACAGACGGATGCGCGATAATGACCGTTTTAAGTCCTGATATTTTAGATCTCTGAATTTTCTGTCCAGTCGACTGAGAGGACCCGACGATTTAACGCGTTTTCTTTTCGTCGGCGCCCCCTAGCTAGAAAACTTGGTGTTAGTTGTCGATTAGAGGAAAAGTGTACAGTGTTCTAGCGGTAGCTCTAATCAATCACCTTACAGAAGAAAGATGAGAAACCCACATGTGGCCCGAATAAGAAACAAGTACAAATCTCTCTCTCGCTCTTTCTCTCTCTTTGCTTCCATCCGTCAGTCTAACAGACCGCATCCTTGGACTATAAATTCCCTTTCCCTTTTTCTGCTCTTTATTATCTCAGCCCTCCTCGTGCATGGTGAAGAAACAATCAGTCGTGGCGACGGTCGATGGTAAGCCGTGCCGTGCCGTGCCGGGCTGAGGGATTATGTCGTGCTCACGGTGCCTGAGGGCCGCCGGACCGCTCCAGCACCAGCCTCTCGCTGAGCTCCCACAGGCCGAGGGCGCCGGACGGGTCCTGGGCCTGCGCTGACGGCAAGCAGCGGAAACAGTTGTTGAAGTACATCCCACCCAGGCCTTCCAGCTCCGGAGCCACGGCACAGTACACCGTAGTGGCTGCACCTTGTTGCTGCAAAATAAAAACACACAGGAACAAAAAATCATGATGTCAAAACATTCAAAAAAACAGAGCATGAGCAAGGACATTTTTAAGGGATGACATTAAAAAAAAAAGACATCGGTACACGATCATCTACAACCCTTACAGAAGGTTCTGGAGTGATTAATGACAAAGTAACAGCAGAGACGAACCTTTTTGGACCTGACCGACAGGGCTGTGTGTGTGTGTGTGTGTGTGTGTGTGTACAGTATGTGTGTGTACTGTACATACTGTACAGACTGAACACAGGATAAATGGCGTAACAAGACACCGCATGCTGTCATGTAATAAACGACTGACCCGAAACCCCGAGTCCTGAACCTGAGCCGTACGAGTTTCCTAAAGACAGAGTGGATATACGGTCAACGACGGCGGAATGCCGACCGTCTCGTACCGACGAAACACTGCACGCTGCGTCTTTTCTTATATATTTCAGGGAGGAAAATGCTGGAATTAATGAATGAACGAACGTTCGGCTGGCTTTAATATCTCTTTGCAGAAGAAACAGGAATCGTATAGTATATGTGTATATGTATATGTGTGTATGTACTATACATAAAGGGTTTGATCTGTGGTTATTGCCTTGTACGGTACAGAGAACACAAGCAGGCTGCAAAAACCGGCCATTCATCTGATGTCAAAAAGGATTTTACTACAGTCCGATGAAAAACTGCTTCTCACTCTGTAAACACACACACACACACACACACACACACACACATAGTAACAGAGTGAGACTCAGTGTGAAGTGTGTTAACCGGTCGGTCCTCTGGGACGGCACTCACTCACTCACTCACTCACTCACTCACTCACTCACTCACTCACTCACTCACTCACTCACACACTCACTCACTCACTCACACACTCACTCACACACTCACTCACACACTCACTCACACACTCACTCACTCACACACTCACTCACACACTCACTCACTCACTCACTCACACACTCACTCACACACTCACTCACACACTCACTCACACACTCACACACTCACACCTCCTCCTCACTCTTCTGCTATATGTCCAGAAAGTTCTTTTTCCAGAAGTATTTTCATGGCCATGCTACAGTACCAAGGTAAAAATAAAATGTGTGTCTCGCTTTTCTTATCACTGCTGCTTGCTTTCAGTCAGTCCATCGGTCACGGTCGGATTAGCACGACGAACCTCGTTCGAAAAATTATGCCAAAAAAACAAAATAAAACAAGCCGGTAGTCCCGAGGCACGGCTTTTCTTCCACATGACTTACTACCGTAGGTTTAGACGCTTTTTTGGTTTTTTTTGGAGGCCATGAAAGATGGAGGGAGGGGAAGAAAAACATGTCAGACGGAATTAGCGGACGGTCGTGTTTCATGCCGCTCCTCACTTGTGGAAAAAAAAAGCCGTCGCTGTTGCTTCGTATGAAACTCTGTAGGAGCCTCGAAATGGGCCTGTTCTTTTATCTACCGACGTGTTGTGCGCCTCTAAAAAGCCACGACCGATGTTTAGGAGCAATCGGCTGGCAAACATCGAGAGAAACTCGTAGTTCTGGCTTCAGAGACACACACACACACACACACACACACACACACACACACACACACACACACACACAGCACAAAGACTCAGCCTTGTTTAAGCAGACGAATCCACAGCTGTAGCCCAAGCTGGTGAAGTCTGTAACAGCATGCTGGTTAGGCACACACACACACACACACACACACACACACACACACACACACACACACACACACACACACACACACACACACACATACTATGGGAAGAATGCCAAGGCTGTAGCCAAAAATTCTGTGAGGAATTTTATTTCCCCTCCCCTTGAGCTGTTTCTGTGTGTGTGTGAGTTCGTGTGTGTGTGTGTGTGTGTGTGTGTGTGTGTGTGTGTGTGTGTGTGTGTGTGTGCCTGAATACCTTTTGAAGTACGCAGATGTCGCACATTCCTTTGGTTAGCGAGTCAATAAACATGACATCAAAAGGATGCATCTTTCTGAGTCTTACCTGCTTTTGGAATGATAAGTTAATAGACATTTGAAGGCAGAAATATAAAAGGATATAAAATGTCACTCAATCTTTGCTAGCCCATGCAGCCATACTGCTCAGAACGCAGACTCGGACCAGACAGCGTTTACTCATCTGGTAATTACATTGCTTGGGTTGATACGCCGAAAGCTCTTTCAACTTAAGTTTTAAACAGAAAAAAGGACGAGAAGAAAACGCAGTAGACCTGAAAGTGAAAAAAAAGTTTGGCACAATTCGCTCAAAACTCGTATTCGGTAAACGTCCGGGAACAAAAGAACCGAGCTGACGGACGTCTGACGGCGGCGGCGTCTTGCCTAGCTGTCTATAGTACGCCTGGATGTGTACCGAAGCCGTCTTCACCCTCGGTACGGCCAGATATTTACACGTCGTACAGACGAGGCCGCTTCATCAATCTCTTTACCGCATGTGCGACCACCCTGGAAATCTTGTTTTTGGATTAAGCAAAGAGGCTGTGGGTAATAAGAGGCCATCATCCTGCTCCACAAGGCCATTTGTCAGCCTGTAGTGTGGAGGCACAGGGAGGTTAGAGGAAGTTAATAAATTACCTTTCTCAATATCACCCTCTCCTACTGAACTTACACCACCTACTGTACGGTATCTGGCAGCAGCTTCCCGTATGTATGTATGTATCCAGCCTAGAGGTCTTCTCGGGTCTACAGAAATGTACCCGACCCGAAGTGATCACTTTTTACCCAAACCCGACGTGCATAATTTTATTATTTTTTTTAAAGAAAGACCCGACCCGAGACAAACCCGTAAAAAATTAAACCCGAGTCCGACCCGACCCGTCGGCAATTTTATTTTTACCCCGACTGGACCCGAACGTTGCGTGACTCTACACTAAAGTAACCGCTACAGAGTGGATTCAAAATTGATTGACAGGTCTGTTTCAACGTAAATTAGCTTACCGCCAGCCGCACGTCACCAGCCGCATGTCGCAAGCGGTCTTGGCAAACAGAGGAGAGGTTGGAAAAGGACTCGAGTCGAGGCACACACGAGATACAGTAGTTCGGGTCTTCTCGGGTCCGTTCGGTAAAAACACATTCATTTTAATTTACCCGAGACCCGACGCCGCTATTATTACACCCGACCCGTGTCCGAGGCACACGTGAAACTTTTAGACCCCGAACTCGCTCGGAGTTCGGAGGCTTATTATAAATAAAGATGGAGTAGTTTAAGGCAACGATACGGAACAGTCCCAGGACCGGACCGAGCTCTTCCAGTGCCCTTGTTTTCACCTCAGAGCGAGACTGGAGCACAGACAGCAGAGAGTACAGTGCTAATGCGTTCTGCATCGAAGCGAGGTAAAGACTAGCATGGCTGAGATTATCCACAGCTAATCACAGTACCGCGCTGTCCCTTAGCTAAACAAGCACCCGTATGAAAAGGAAGCAGAGCTAAATCGCTTTAACCCTTCCTCAAAAAAATGGAAAATCTGGACAGTTACTGCAAGTCGCAACAAATCTACATCCACGCCGCGGCTCAGGCGTAGCGCTACAGAACAGCTTACACGACTTTATCGCGGTGATGGTGATCGCCGGCCGAATTACAGCTCCGGGCACGTGTCTAGAGGCGACGGTGCTTTTATGGTGCACCGTACCCTTGTTTACATTTGCGCCATATTCCTCTCAGAAGTCTCTCTACTGAATTAAATCTAACGTCGATTCACAGAGTGACGGAATCCGAACAGCGCTTCCTTTTGCTGCACTGGGAGCGCAAAAGGTCTGTGAGACACTCTGCGTACGTGTGTGTGTGTGTGTGTGTGTGTGTGTGTGTGAGAGAGCAAGAAGGTGAAATGACACTGAGGCAGAATGAGAGGGATGCAATCTTACTGCTGTTACGCTCAACCCCTCACCACTTGACCTTGGTGACCCGTTTGGGGACGATAAGCTTTATGAGATATCACATTAACATGCGAAACCACCCACTGCTGCCATTTATCACATGCTGCCCTGTTTAGTAAAGAGCAGGAGAGAGAGAGAGAAGGAGAAGGGGATGATCAGGGAGGAGTAAACAAGTGCTCGGTGTATATTTGTGTAAAAGCGGACAGATGTCTCGTTTATCTGTGCACGTCCATGATGGGCACCGAATATCACAAACAGTGTTTTTTATTTAATTCCTTTTAATTATCACGCTAAGGTCCAACGTGCAGCAATACTGATAACGAACCAAAGCGACTGAAACGAAGATCCGTTATAAACAAGGTTAAAAATGGAAAATAATAAAGACAGAAATATATCAAACGATCGAGAGAGATTCCCGTCGTACTGTAGCTGTACGATCTCGCAATAAAGCTGACTGCAGTCTTTCCTGTGGAATCCAGTCAAATCAAGTCTTCCACTGATGCTGTTTCTGTTCTTTTTTATTCTTCTTCTTCTTCTTCTTATTATTATTCTTATTATTCAGTCCAAATCTCATGCAAAATATCCAAATGAGCAGCTTTAATTTTGCAATAAATGGCGAGAATGACTTGTGTATTTGTTTTTTTTTTTAACGTGTAAAAGTGGTTTTAAGTATCCTGGCACTGTAAAGGTTTTTCTTTTTATTCTTTAAAGGTGGGGTCTCCGATTTTTGAAAGCCAATGTTGACATTTGAAATCACCAAAACAAACACGCCCCTAACCCAAACGGGTCCCACCCCTGTATCGATAGCTCCGCCCACACATACATACGTAACCCAGGCGACTGACGGAAAGAAACGTGTCTTTATCATAGCTGAAGGGAAGAACAATACGATTGTAGATAAACAAACAAGCAAAAATGCCACACAAGCATAATGATGTAAAGGACAAAGGCATATATTAGTTCTGTGTAACAAAGCAAAACCAACGTTACTCACCTATCGAGAAGGAAAAAAGCGCCTCGGCGTCTTAAGTAAAGTCGGCCACATATTCACAGGTCGGAGTTTCCCCGAGTCGATAACTCCTGAGCTAAACGCTGTTACTACACAAAACGCGGTTGTAGCTGCCTCTCTACATTACTACGATAGAAAAGAGGTGTTATTTGTGTAGTAACAGCGTTTAGCTCAGGAGTTATTGACTCGGGAAACTCCAACCTGTGAATATGTGGCCAACTTCCTGCTCCTTCAGTTCTCTCCAGCGCTGGAAAGCTGATCCTATATTAACACGTCCTACTTCTTGTCCTTATCGTAAGTCTTTCTTCTCTTTCTTTCTTTGTTTTTATCCTCCATGTCGATGTTAAAACCGCTTTCTGCTAACGTCACACACGCGCACCGAACGCTCTCTCCGCCCATATCGACAAGCCCCGCCCCTTTCCGCTCATTGGCTACACGTTAATTTTGTATTTGTTTATTATTCGGCCCGACTCGGTTTTCGGAAGCATTTCTCAAAAATCGGAGACCCCACCTTTAAATACTTACTAATCCGGCAAACGACCTCCACGTCCCTGAACGCACACACTATGTATCGTACTATAATGTAAGTTAATAATCATCTCCATCGGTCCTGGGAGTCTTGTACTGGGTGACGGTTTGTAGTTGAGACTCATGTAGATCCATTTGTAAACTCGTGTCCTCCCTCTAGTGCGATGCGATGTGCCACAGATCCTTTACCCTTCTCTTTGTACCCCAGCATTTATTTCCTAAACCATTGTAGAACGAATATCTACTGTATGTAGCAGAGCTGCTAATAATACTAATGTCCAAGACAGGCAACCTTCGTTTCGTTTTTTTTTTTTTCTCTCTCTCTCCTCCGTCACCTTCCATCCATCCCGTGTAAAGAAGTCGACGATCTCTGTAAATAAATGTAGATACCGAACAGCTATGCATGCTGATATTATTAGCAATTATTTCTTCAGGTACTTTTATAATCAAAGTCTCATTATGTGGCATGTGCTAAAAAAAAAAAGCAAAAAAACAACAACAAAGAATTTAAAAAAAAAAAAAAAAAAAAAGTTATTAGCTCATAAAGAAAATGTGGAAAAATTGTGACATTTTTAAGTACTTTAAGTAAGTGGTTGTTTCCTCTGCCTGTCATCCGCATTGTGTGTCGTAAAAACTTTTTGTAAACTTTGTCTTTACATCTGTAAAGGGAGGGTTGAGGCAAATAGTCAGGAATAAAAAGCGGCGAAGGATCGGAACTTTTACGCTCGCGACGGATGAAACAAATGAAGGTTATAAAAAAAAAAATCGATCGAGAGAATTCTCATCGAAACGGCGAGATTTGTTGCGTTTCGTGAGTTTACGTACCTACGTTAATAACACCGGAGGCAGATCCGTGTTCCTTCATCGCCCGATTCCCGGAGCCGATAGGATAAACGGGGAGAGCCGGAATTCCGTTTGCTTTATTTTCTAAGGAGCGCTTAATATTTTGAACGACTTCAAAATTGCTAGCTGACTTTTAAAGTCGACTCGAGGCGGTCGTTCGCGTCAGACTCGGCTTCGTACGGACCCCCCGGAAGTCTTACGATTTGCCTCAGCCCTGTGTGTCCAAATGTACATTCTTATTCAAATGAAATATTCTATGAAGGCGAAGATGTATCCTATGAACGGAGCTGGTTTTTTAGGAATGTTTATTTTTCATTCATGATGATCATGATAGTTGGAGGTGTCTGATTTTTAATCTGTGCTAAAGATATTTTAAATTTAATAAATAATCATTGTAACAAGAGCTTCTCTGCCTTGTTGTTTTTGACCCTGATGTTTACTCTGAGACCCAAGGAAGACCCTTCTGGTCACGGTGGGATTTCACACACTGTTAGATCTTCTCTCCACACAGCACTCATGCATTTCTAACGCCGTTACCGAAGTGAGTAAATGATGCCCACAATAGTGCCAACGACTTGGCAGTGCATCACCTCCGGGCAGCCTCGCCTCCCTCTAGAGTCACCTCCTTTATCTGCCGTGTCATCACTTCCCCCCGGATCCGACGCGCCGTGTAAACCTGACACAATAGACCTCCGGCAGCCAGTAAGCTTCCTGACATCACCGGAGTCGGTCACAGGGGCCTCGACAACAATAACCTTTCGAGTCACTTTTTCCAAAACTGCTGTAGAAAGGACATCATTTACATTGACGTCGTTTCCTGTCCGGTGTCACGTCGATGAGGATGAGGTTCCTCTTCCTCAGATCATCTCATGGAGTTTGAACTGATTACATTTACATTTACGGCATTTAGCAGACACTCGCTTATCCAGACTGACTTACAACTGAGCAACTGAGGGTTAAGGGCCTTGCTCAGCTTAGTGGACCTGGGGTTCGAACCCATGACCTTCCGATCAGTAGCCCAACACCTTAACCACTGAGCTACCACATCTCTAGATGATTATAGACTTATTCAATAAAAAAAACATTACAGATTTCCAGCTTTTTGCTAACATCTACAGTAAGTAAAGGGTATCCGGCGCTCCGGCGTACGGTGGAGAAGAACGCAGGCGTTTAACGAATAAAAAAAAAGTTCGACCGCACATTCAATGATTTTGGAAAAACACTTTCACTGACTCCATTAGCATACAGCACAAAAGAAGCAGGGCTGTAGGCCGTTTACACGCTTCAGTGTGGCGTCTCTCGGTGAACAGACAGCTCGTCTGAGCGTGCTCCGGTCGGCTGGGAGGAGGATTCTGGGTAGAGGGTAAACACCCCTGCCACTTTTTCTCCCTGCCTAATCAGGCATCAGTGAAAGGATTTACACACACACACACACACACACACACACACACACACACACACACACACGCACGCACGCACGCACGCACGCACGTACGCACATACCACTAAATAGACAACTACTGGTTCTTTTTCTGGGCGGTGAGTTAGAGCAACTAATGCGGTGTGAGCAATCATGCAGCGGAGTCTGTCATTACTGCCCTAACTACCCCGTGATAGAGTTGACTAGGAGATCTGTCCTGTTGCCAAACACACCACTAGCCAAGATTTTCTGAGAATTAAAATGGCACAAGAACATCTCCTAGGGCGGAAAGCGGTGGCTTAATGGTTAGCACTTTCGCCTCACACCTCCAGGGTCGGGGGTTCGATTCCCGCCTCCGCCTCGTGTTTGTGGAGTTTGCATGTTCTCCCCGTGCCTCGGGGGTTTCCTCCGGGTACTCCGGTTTCCTCCCCCGGTCCATAGACATGCATGGTAGGTTGATTGGCATCTCTGGAAAATTGTCCGTAGTGTGTGTGTGTGAGTGAATGAGAGTGTGTGTGTGTGTGCCCTGTGATGGGTTGGCACTCCGTCCAGGGTGTATCCTGCCTCGATGCCCGATGACGCCTGAGATAGGCACAGGCTCCCCGTGACCCGAGGTAGTTTGGATAAGCGGTAGAATGAATGAATGAATTAATTGATTAACATTTCCTCAGCTTTCATTCCAATCCAAGTCAAACTACATACACTATATAACTAAAAGTATGTGCCCCCTGATCACATCCCCTATACAGTCCTGTATGTAAGCCTTCCTCATGATTGTTTATATGATTTCCATTTACAAGAAGAAAGAGACCCGAACTTGTTCCCATATGATGATGTGTTCAATGCGAGCTCTACGGGGACATGATTTGAAGCTAAAGGACTGCAGCCTTTACTCAACCCCACTGAACACCTTTAAGATGAACTGAAACACTGACTGCACCCCAGACCTCCTCATCTGACACCGGTACCGGACCCGAACACCTTGGGAATGGGATGTTTAACAAGCGCATGTGATCAAACGTCCACATAGCATTTAGCAGACACCCTGACTTAAATTTATCTCATTTATACGGCTGAGCAATT
>NC_062527.1:2444361-2474361 GCF_022655615.1 Tachysurus fulvidraco
TAATATATGCCTTTGTCCTTTACATCATTATGCTTGTGTGGCATTTTTGCTTGTTTGTTTATCTACAATCGTATTGTTCTTCCCTTCAGCTATGATAAAGACACGTTTCTTTCTGTTAGTCGCCTGGGTTACGTATGTACGTGTGGGCGGAGCTATCGATACAGGGGTGGGACCTATTTGGGTCAGGGGCGTGTTTGTTTTTGGTGATTTCAAATGTCGACATTGGCTTTCAAACAATGGAGACCGCACCTTTAATATGATTATTTGACAGGTGTATGAACACCGGTGCATTGTAATTGTTTTAATCGAAACACTAAACCTTCTTGGGCTCTTTTGTGCCATTCACCCCCTCACACCCCCTCCCTGTAACGCTGGAGGTCGTTGGCAGGACTCGATCTTAAATAAAAAAGTATCGCTGCACCATTAAGCGCAAATAGTAATGATATTAATTTGCCAAGACTGTGTCATTTTCACAGGAGAGCAACTAGCAGAAAACATTATGAAAATGTCTGAGAGGACTGGTAATTGAGTTGATTAGTGTGACCTTGCTAGGGAAGGTAATAACGGAACGAGTGAACAAAGCGTGTGGGGCTGAGTTATGACCCCTTGCACATTTGCTCCCTCTCTCTGGGGTTTGCTATTTGTTGCAGGGTGAGCGGTAGCAGTGCGCACCCCGCTCTGACAGAGCGATCCTGCGTGACTAGCCGAGCTTGTCATGCTGCTTAACGCTTTTATCCCTGAGAGTAATGAGGGGGCTAGCGGCGAGTCCGGGAAGTCCGTAAAAAGAGCGGAGACCAGCCTGTCGTGGGATTAACCAATTCTACAGGAAATAGCTTTGCATTTAGAGTAGACTGCATACAGTGAGTTCGAGTGGGTGAAAGGGAACCAAGGGCAAAAAGCCCGGAGGCAAAATTTAAGATAGAATTTACTCTCAACCTTTTGTTTATTATTCATATTAAAACACAGCCACATGCCACACAGAGACAGAAAGAACAAGTGAATTAAATGCATATTACTTTGCTTCCCCTCACACAAATGTCTCTCTTTCTACCAAACACACACACACACACACACACACACACACACACACACACACACACACACACACACACACACTATGTACAGTAGGTTGTTATTTTGTGAGCTTCCTGGTGTAACAAGCTCAGTGTGAGGTTCGGCCAGAAGTCCTCGTCTCCTCTAATACGTGTCTCATCGGATAACGAAATAAACATGGTGATGTCCAGCCTCCTCAACCTCGGGCTCATAACTAAGAACCTGCTGAGGGCTGAAACATTACCGCTGAGACCGGGGACATGTACATTTTGTATTGTTGATCAGAAGACCCAGCTCATACACAGAACCGGAATAAACAGACGCGCTAACCGGACGGCGGCGAGATCGATCAACGGTTGAACGGTTGAACGGTTGAAGTTTGGTGAGCACCTAATCAGTATTAGACTGAAGGGGAGAGAGAGAGAGAGAGAGAGAGAGAGAGAGAGAGAGAGAGAGAGAGAGAGAGGGGAGGGAAAGGAACATAAACTACAATGGCCACATGGATCAACGCCTGAACTCAATGAGCCATGAGCTCGTTCACCTCTCAGACAGAGAGACAGAGGGAAGATCCGCACTCTCGCCTGGCTTCGATTACACACCGCAGTTTACCGGTCATTTGAGCGAATCCCGCGCACGAAGCCGCTCAGGTCTCAGTGTCTGACACGACGCTGTCTCGGCTTTCGGTTAAAAAGCAAATTCGCACCGGACAAAAGGAGAGGAAAATCAGCAAGCTTTTATCTCTAGCACAAGCCGGTCTTTACATAGTCAAAGTACATGCGCACACACACACACACACACACACACACACACACACACACACACACACACACACACACACACATATACACAAACGTCTGTCTCCTCCAGAGACAGGGGACAGACACTGCTTTGTCCTTATCTGCTCCTGCTGGCCTGCTGACCCCTGAGCCGACAAGTCTGGCCTTCTCACACACTTACACACTCGCCCTCACACACTCCTGCCGTGCGGCATGTATTACTGCTGACACTCCAAGTTTAATTATGCTGCTGTCAGCCACTGCCCCTCTCCTCAAATTCATTTTAATAAACTTTCTCTCTCTCTCTCTCAGGCTGGTATCTGAATGCGGCCTTTACACATTAAACATGATGGTTTCTGAGGAGATCGCATTTCAGTGTGCCTTTTAACTCCGTGGTTAAAGCCACAGGGTTGTGCAGAAACGTCTGGTGCTGTTCGAGGACGTGTTGTGTAACGTTTCGTTATAATGTCTGAAGTAACTTATTCAGAATTCAGACTAAAAAACAAATATGCTGTTATTTTACTACACACACACACACACACACACACACACACACACACATGAGGGGAAGTCGTGGTCTAATGCTTAGAGAGTTTGACTCCTAACCCTAAGGTTGTGGGTTTGAGTCTCGTGCTAGCAATACCATGACTGAGGTGCCCTTGAGCAAGGCACTGAACCCCCCCAACTGCTCCCCGGGCGCCGCAGCATAAATGGCTGCCCACTGCTCCGGGTGTGTGTTCACGGTGTGTGTGTGTTCACTGCTGTGTGTGTGTGCACTTTGAACGGGTTAAATGCAAAGAACGGATTCTGAGTACGTGTCACCGTACTTAGCCGTACGTCACGTCGCTTTTCTTTCACGTATCCCATCGTTTTACCGATCAGCTTTACGTTATACGTCCTCTTGAGGATCGTGGGAATTAGTGTGTTTATATTACGCAGAATAGTGAACGAACATAACCGTTCACATCGACTGTCTTCATAATGTTTTAGCTGAATTGACCCCAGTTTTAGCTTAAGTAGGAAAAATAAAACAATAAACAGATTTCACAGTAAATGCTTATTCATTACACTCTCTAAAGCTCTGCGTAGGGTCTCGAAGGGGCGGAAACTTTCCACGCGAACTTAATCTGGGGAATTTTGGAAATGTTCAAAATTGGAAACTTTACGGGAATTTATGGGAATTATTTGGAAATATAGGAAAATGTATCTAAACTATATCATATACAAACATAAATAAACATTTAGTTTGGTCATAAGCAGACACGCATGCAAGGTAATACACATCTTAAACATGATGTCATGACCGATTTAATTGTAAGTAGAACTTTAATCGATTCTTTCATCGAGTGACACAAAAGCATAATAAACATTATTATGCTTGTAATAAACATCATAAACTTAATAACTGTAATAAACGTATTTCCCTATGATCGCTGTAATCTGTTCTAATCAGTAAGGTAGTTATTAAGTTTAGGTACTGGGTACGATTAAGTATGTAGAATAATGTAATGCAGAATAAGGCATTAATATGGGCTTAATAAGTGCTAATAAACAGCCAATATTCTATTAATATTCATGCTAATGAGCAACTAGTTAAATGACCCTAAAATAAAGTGTTACTGTGGATGTTATGGAAGAATGTAAGTACATGCAGGGGGTTTGGCCTCAATGGCCTTCCAGTAAGCAGTGTGCTGTGTGCAAGTGACCGATTAATGCAGGGTATAAATTTAACTTAAACTGCATTAAATCTTGTCGTTTTAAACACAATTATGCTGTTAAGATTTTTTTTACTACATTTAAGTTCCTTGTTATAGGCAACTCTGCATTATTTAAAATTCCCAGTTTATTTCCATATATTCCCATCAATTCCCATATATTCCCATCAATTCCCATATACTCTCGTTAATTCCCATATATGCGGACACACATAATGCACACACACACCACACACAAACACACACACTCATGCAGACACACATAATACACAAACACACACAAACACACACACTCAACCAGACACACATAATGCACACACACACACACACACACACGCACACAAACACACACAGACACTCATACAGACACACATAATGCACACACACACACACACACACACAACACACACCATACACTCATACAGACACACATAATGCACACACACACACACACACACACACACACCACACACACATACACATATACACTCATACAGACACACATAATGCGCACACACCCACACACACACACACACACACCACACACACACACACAAACACACACACCCATACACCCATACAGACACACATAATGCACACACACACACACACACACACACACACTCATGAAAGAATGATGACTTTATTTGTCTGTTATGTAACACAGTCATGTGATGGTGAAATTGCACCAAAGAATGTTGCACCCAGCACTGAATCTGATCTAATCCAGTAACAGAATTTCACTTTGTACTAAACTGAACATTTCTCATTATCGAAAAAAAAGCATTTCGGAAAATTCTGATCCACTAATCTGATCGGACGAGCGTCGCTCCGAGAGTGTGTATATTTATTAAAATCGTGTATAACTGGGATGTTTCACTGGTTGCATCACTGTCCATGTCTGCTGTCAGTGTAAACTAAAACATCTAATGACTTCAAATAAGAAATCTCATCAGATGAAGGAAAGGAAGAAGTTTTCACCTCTAACGAGACTGTACAAATCATCAGGAGTCGGTCAGCAAGCCGTCGGCCATCGTGACTTTCTTGGGATCCATTTCCATTAGCAAAAAAAATCAACAAATTATTTAAGCATATCATGTCTGAAATGGGGGGTGGGGGGCACGGTGGCTTAGTGGTTAGCTCCGCCTTGTGTGTGTGGAGTTTGCATGTTCTCCCCGTGCCTCGGGGGTTTCCTCCGGGTACTCCGGTTTCCTCCCCCGGTCCAAAGACATGCATGGTAGGTTGATTGGCATCTCTGGAAAATTGTCCGTAGTGTGTGTGTGTGAGTGAATGAGAGTGTGTGTGTGTGTGTGTGTGTGTGTGTGTGTGTGCCCTGTGATGGGTTGGCTTCAGAAAACCGAGTCGGGCCGAATAATAAAAAAATCAAAACTAATACAAAATTAACGTGTAGCCAATGAGCAGAAAGGGGCGGGGCTTGTCAATATGGGCGGAGAGAGTGTTCAGTGCGCGTGTGTGACATTAGCAGAAAGCGGTTTTAACATCGACATGGAGGATAAAAACAAAGAAAGAAAGAGAAGAAAGACTTACGATAAGGACAAGAAGTAGGACGTGTTAATATAGGATCAGCTTTCCAGCGCTGGAGAGAACTGAAGGAGCAGGAAGTTGGCCACATATTCACAGGTTGGAGTTTCCCGAGTCAATAACTCCTGAGCTAAACGCTGTTACTACACAAATAACACCTCTTTTCTATCGTAGTAATGTAGAGAGGCAGCTACAACCGCGTTTTGTGTAGTAACAGCGTTTAGCTCAGGAGTTATCGACTCGGGAAACTCCCACCTGTGAATATGTGGCCGACTTTACTTAAGACGCCGAGGCGCTTTTTTCCTTCTCGATAGGTGAGTAACGTTGGTTTTGCTTTGTTACACAGAACTAATATATGCCTTTGTCCTTTACATCATTATGCTTGTGTGGCATTTTTGCTTGTTTGTTTATCTACAATCGTATTGTTCTTCCCTTCAGCTATGATAAAGACACGTTTCTTTCTGTTAGTCGCCTGGGTTACGTATGTACGTGTGGGCGGAGCTATCGATACAGGGGTGGGACCTATTTGGGTCAGGGGCGTGTTTGTTTTTGGTGATTTCAAATGTCGACATTGGCTTTAAAACAACGGAGACCGCACCTTTAATATGATTATTTGACAGGTGTATGAACACCGGTGCATTGTAATTGTTTTAATCGAAACACTAAACCTTCTTGGGCTCTTTTGTGCCATTCACCCCCTCACACCCCCTCCCTGTAACGCTGGAGGTCGTTGGCAGGACTCGATCTTAAATAAAAAAGTATCGCTGCACCATTAAGCGCAAATAGTAATGATATTAATTTGCCAAGACTGTGTCATTTTCACAGGAGAGCAACTAGCAGAAAACATTATGAAAATGTCTGAGAGGACTGGTAATTGAGTTGATTAGTGTGACCTTGCTAGGGAAGGTAATAACGGAACGAGTGAACGAAGCGTGTGGGGCTGAGTTATGACCCTTGCACATTTGCTCCCTCTCTCTGGGGTTTGCTATTTGTTGCAGGGTGAGCGGTAGCAGTGCGCACCCCGCTCTGACAGAGCGATCCTGCGTGACTAGCCGAGCTTGTCATGCTGCTTAACGCTTTTTATCCCTGAGAGTAATGAGGGGGCTAGCGGCGAGTCCGGGAAGTCCGTAAAAAGAGCGGAGACCCAGCCTGTCGTGGGATTAACCAATTCTACAGGAAATAGCTTTGCATTTAGAGTAGACTGCATACAGTGAGTTCGAGTGGGTGAAAGGGAACCAAGGGCAAAAAGCCCGGAGGCAAAATTAAGATAGAATTTACTCTCAACCTTTTGTTTATTATTCATATTAAAACACAGCCACATGCCACACAGAGACAGAAAGAACAAGTGAATTAAATGCATATTACTTTGCTTCCCCTCACACAAATGTCTCTCTTTCTACAAACACACACACACACACACACACACACACACACACACACACACACACACACACACACACACACTCTGTACAGTAGGGTGTTATTTTGTGAGCTTCCGGGTGTAACAAGCTCTGTGTGAGGTTCGGCCAGAAGTCCTCGTCTCCTCTAAAACGTGTCTCATCGGATAACGAAATAAACATGGTGATGTCCAGCCTCCTCAACCTCGGGCTCATAACTAGAACCTGCTGAGGGCTGAAACATTACCGCTGAGACCGGGGACATGTACATTTTGTATTGTTGATCAGAAGACCCAGCTCATACACAGAACCGGAAATAAACAGACGCGCTAACCGGACGGCGGCGACGATCGATCAACGGTTTTGTTGAACGGTTTTTGAACGGTGAAGTTTGGTGAGCACCTAATCAGTATTAGACTGAAGGGGAGATAGAGAGGAGAGATATGGATGCTGCGTAGGAGCATTGAGATTCTTTTGTAGCCAGCCGGAGAGCGCATGCATTGTACCGCAGCCTGAGTAGTTGAGGAGACGAGTGAGTTCCTCATGCGCCAGAGAGTTAACGTAACTTTTGACGTGAGCTCTGGAGAGCGCAGAGGGCAGACGATTCCTGAGAGCGTGGATGAGACGATGGAGAGAGTTGGGAAGTCAACAGAGCCGACGAGCGGGTAGGGAGAGACGGAGTAGTGAGAGAGAGGAGAGAGAGTATTGGATGAGAGAAGAGAGGTGAGCCAGATGGACTGGGAGATGGGAGACGTCCGAAGATGAGTGGTAGAGATGGGAGAGTGGAATGGAAGTGGAGAGAGATGAGGTGGAGGGGAGGGAGGGGGGAAGGGAAGAGGGAAAGGAAACATAAACTTTACACTGGACCACCACCACAGGATCCCAACGCCTGAACTCGTGGAAATCAACTGCGACCACATGAGCTCGTTCGTTCACCTCTCAGACAGAGAGACAGCAGAGGGAGGGGAAGAAGGATCCGCACTTCGCGAAGGGATATGGCAGTGGCTGCGGCGTATAGGGATGAAGTACACAAAACAAAGAAAAAAGGTGCGTGTAGGTGGGGAGTGGAGGTGAGGTGGTGTCGGAAGTAGTGTTCGAGGGGGGGGTGTCCTGTAGTTAGGTGAAAGGGGGAAGGGGGGGGACCTTGGGGACAGAAAATCCTAAGCAGCACGAAGACGCCGCTGCTATCGCCGGCCGCCCGCCCGCTCAGGTCTCGTTCTTCTCTGAGGACACGAAGCGGGGGGGCGAGGGCGTGGCGGGGGAGGAAGGGGAAAGGGGGGGGGGGGGAAGTAAATAAAAAAACAAAATCGGCACCCGGACAAAAGAGAGGAAATCAGCAAAGCTTTTATATCTCGCAGCAACACGAGGTATGTACATTAGTCAAAAGTACATTGCGCACACACACAACACACACACACACACACACACAACACCACACACACACACACACACACACACACACATATACACAACGTCTGTCTCCTCCAGAGACAGGGGACAGACACTGCTTTGTCCGTATCTGCTCTGCTGGCATGCTGACCCCGAGCCGACAAGTCTGGCTGCTCACACACTACACACTCGCTCACACGCTCACTCTGCCGGGCGGCAGGGATTACGTGCTGACACTCAAAGGGGAATGAGGCTGAGGTCAGCAATTGACCCTCTCCGTCAAAGTAATTTTAAGAAAACGTCGAGATCTAGAGAGCGGAGCTAGAGAGTACGAGAGGAGAGAGAGACGAGAGAGAAACAGCGGCAGCGCGAGTTGCTCTCTCTCTCGCTCGCTCCCAGTGTGCGGTATCTGAAGGTCTATCAGCTGCGAACGGGCGTCTCCTCTCTCAAAGACGCAGAGGTGGAGGAGGGCAGAGCACGGAAAAAAAAGCAGAGCAGAGAGAGCGGAGAGACGAAGCGGGTAGCGACGAGCTCGCGCGAGCGACGAGAGAGCTCGCAGAGAGAGAGATGAGAGAGAGAGAGAGAGTAGAGAAAACCCAAAGAGGAGAGGTATGCGAGACGAGAGCAAAAAGCGAGCGCGCAGACAGCAGCAGCGCCCAGGCCAAAGGAGAGACGCGCGCGCGCGCTGCGCGAGCGCGACACACCAGAAGCCACGAGCGCAGCGCGCAGCGCTGCCGCGACTACAGCGGCGCGCCCGCGCCCCAAACGGGGCGCGCGCCCCGGCGGCGCCGCGCGAGCACCGCGAGAGAGACAGAAAAGTGGAGAGAGAGAGAGAGAAAAGCGACAGAGAGTGGGAGAGAGAGACAGAGCGCGAGAAGACGGGCACGGGAAAATCGAGGGAGAGAGAGCGAAACAGAGGGTAGAGAGAGACGGAGAGTAGCGACAGAGAGAGAGAGCAAGAAAAAGAGAGGCGAGAGAGAGAACACGCAGAGAGAGATCGCGAAAAAGCAGGGAGATAGCGCGTAGCGAGAGAGAGAGAGAGAGCGAGAGAGCTACAGATGAGCGCCTCTGATACATCAACAGCGGGCGAGAGAGAGAACCGCAGCAGATGGATCGCTCGTCTCCCCACCATCTTTCTAGCAGCGCTCGCTAGCTCGTCGCTCTCTCTCTCCCCATCTTTCTCTCTCTCTCTCCCTCTCTCTCTCTCTCTCTCTCTCTCTCTCTCTCTCTCTCTCTCTCTCTCTCTCTCTCTCTCCTTTACCCAAACATTCATAAACAAACAAACATACAAATGCATGCATATACACACATACATGTCACCCCCCTCCCCCCAGCCACAAAAGACTGAAACAATCACCTCTATACTTTTAGTTCGATAGAAAAGTCAAATCTACAATCACTGAAAAACAAACAAAGGAAAAAAAGTAGAAATGTAAAAGAAGAGTGCGAACGTTCTTCCTATCCGCCCGCGAGCGCCTCAGCCTACAGAGAGGCAGAAGACGCGCCGGCGAAGGCGTGCATGTGGCATTGAAGTGAAAGCGATTGTGAACTGGGTGGGTGAACTTAATTAGTTACAGCCGTGAGCTCCCGCAGCCTGGAGTCACAGCTCATTAAGATCAGGTGTGCGGATTAATTAATTAAGAGAGTCATTCGTTATAGGCCGCACTCGCTGTCCTGGACTAGCAGAACTATACAGCACCGTGTGTATGAGACATAATCATGAGCAAAGTCTAATAAAGGCACAAAGGAGTCTCATGTACAGTACATGTGCAGATTTATCCAGAAAGTCCATCAACGTGCATCATGGTTTCTGTATTAAAATGTGATGTATTACATCATCGATACATTTTTTTTTTTTACTGACATACAAACTTTTTTCTGTCACATTGCAACCTTTCTGTACTGAAAAAATTCTGTTCTAAAATAAAATCTGTATTTAAATGGCATTTTTAAAGCACTGTATATTATTAAGACAGTAGTATTAAAACGGCAGGATGCTAAAAAAAAAAAAAACAGCATTTCAGCTTGTACGAGAAAAAAGAAAAGAAAATCAAAGCAAACTTTGAAAAGCGACAGAATCCGATGGCCGCGAGTGACGACGCCGAGACGTGGTGCACCGGTTTGATGCAGGTGTTTCTGATTAAATCTCTTTCTCTTCTACGCTAACGCTTTCACACGTGCGTGTTAGGCTGGTATCTGAATGCGGCCTTTACACATTAAACATGATGGTTTCTGAGGAGATCGCATTTCAGTGTGCCTTTTAACTCCGTGGTTAAAGCCACAGGGTTGTGCAGAAACGTCTGGTGCTGTTCGAGGACGTGTTGTGTAACGTTTCGTTATAATGTCTGAAGTAACTTATTCAGAATTCAGACTAAAAAACAAATATGCTGTTATTTTACTACACACACACACACACACACACACACACACACACACATGAGGGGAAGTCGTGGTCTAATGCTTAGAGAGTTTGACTCCTAACCCTAAGGTTGTGGGTTTGAGTCTCGTGCTAGCAATACCATGACTGAGGTGCCCTTGAGCAAGGCACTGAACCCCCCCAACTGCTCCCCGGGCGCCGCAGCATAAATGGCTGCCCACTGCTCCGGGTGTGTGTTCACGGTGTGTGTGTGTTCACTGCTGTGTGTGTGTGCACTTTGAACGGGTTAAATGCAGAGAACGGATTCTGAGTACGTGTCACCGTACTTAGCCGTACGTCACGTCGCTTTTCTTTCACGTATCCCATCGTTTTACCGATCAGCTTTACGTTATACGTCCTCTTGAGGATCGTGGGAATTAGTGTGTTTATATTACGCAGAATAGTGAACGAACATAACCGCTCACATCGACTGTCTTCATAATGTTTTAGCTGAATTGACCCCAGTTTTAGCTTAAGTAGGAAAAATAAAACAATAAACAGATTTCACAGTAAATGCTTATTCATTACACTCTCTAAAGCTCTGCGTAGGGTCTCGAAGGGGCGGAAACTTTCCACGCGAACTTAATCTGGGGAATTTTGGAAATGTTCAAAATTGGAAACTTTACGGGAATTTATGGGAATTATTTGGAAATATAGGAAAATGTATCTAAACTATATCATATACAAACATAAATAAACATTTAGTTTGGTCATAAGCAGACACGCATGCAAGGTAATACACATCTTAAACATGATGTCATGACCGATTTAATTGTAAGTAGAACTTTAATCGATTCTTTCATCGAGTGACACAAAAGCATAATAAACATTATTATGCTTGTAATAAACATCATAAACTTAATAACTGTAATAAACGTATTTCCCTATGATCGCTGTAATCTGTTCTAATCAGTAAGGTAGTTATTAAGTTTAGGTACTGGGTACGATTAAGTATGTAGAATAATGTAATGCAGAATAAGGCATTAATATGGGCTTAATAAGTGCTAATAAACAGCCAATATTCTATTAATATTCATGCTAATGAGCAACTAGTTAAATGACCCTAAAATAAAGTGTTACTGTGGATGTTATGGAAGAATGTAAGTACATGCAGGGGGTTTGGCCTCAATGGCCTTCCAGTAAGCAGTGTGCTGTGTGCAAGTGACCGATTAATGCAGGGTATAAATTTAACTTAAACTGCATTAAATCTTGTCGTTTTAAACACAATTATGCTGTTAAGATTTTTTTTACTACATTTAAGTTCCTTGTTATAGGCAACTCTGCATTATTTAAAATTCCCAGTTTATTTCCATATATTCCCATCAATTCCCATATATTCCCATCAATTCCCATATATTCCCGTCAATTCCCATATACTCTCGTTAATTCCCATATATTCCCATTAATTCCCGTCAATTCCCACATATAACCCGTCAATTCCCATATATTCCCGTCAATTCCCATATATTCCCGTTAATTCCCATATATTCCCATTAATTCCCATATAATCCCATTAATTCCCGTCAATTCCCATATATTCCCATTAATTCCCATCAATTCCCACATATAACCCGTCAATTCCCATATATTCCCTTCAATTCCCATATATTCCCGTTAATTCCCATATACTCCCGTTAATTCCAATATATTCCCATCAATTCCCATATATTCCCGTGAATTCCCATATATTCCCGTTAATTCCCATATACTCCCGTTAATTCCCGTCAATTCCCACATGTAACCCGTCAATTCCCATATATTCCTGTTAATTCCCATATATTCCCGTGAATTCCCAAATATACCCGTTAATTCTCATGGAAAGTTTCCAGCCTTGAAAATTCCCGGAATTTTGTAACCCTAGCTCTGAGTTAAGAATAATTTGCTGGTGGGATCTCAGAGACAAAGTTCTGTCGAGTCGAGTTTACTTCCATCCAAATATCGATTAAACGACTAAAACATTACCTTTCCGAGTCGAACTGTTGGATTGAAACAAGTCTTCTTAGAGAATATCTCGATAACAAATGAATTACCTGCGTTAAGTAAAATAATAAACGGTCGATCGTCTCTACTCGTTTCCACGATTAGCTTTTATATCTGATGGAAGAGTGCGGTACTGTGTACACTTAGATATTCCCTCCGCTCGACCTTCCTAACTGATACGTCGAGAATCCCGTATGTTATTATTATTCCATCAGAAAAGCTAATATATGTTTCCTGATTTCAGCAGGTTTAGTGCCATAGGGTGGGACTGTGGTGAGAAAAGCGTGTGATTTGTGTAGAAAGCTTTTGCAGAGTGTCCCTGATAATTGAGATTAGTCTATTAGCACTGTGACCTTTCTATGTCTTTATAGCCTCCGTTAGATAGAAAGGCCGTCACCTTAATACCAAGATTAAGCTCAAGAGAGAAAATGTATTTCTTCATTAAAAACACTTTGCATTATTGATACTGAGGAATGGATTCCGAGAGCAACCTTTCAGATTGTTCTCAATTCTTATTTCATTCGTTTCCTACCGCTTATCCGAACTACCTTGGGTCACGGGGAGCCTGTGCCTATCTCAGGCGTCATCGGGCATCGAGGCAGGATACACCCTGGACGGAGTGCCAACCCATCACAGGGCACACACACACACTCTCATTCACTCACACACACACACACACACTATCGACAATTTTTCCCATTTGCCAATCAACCTACCATGCATGTCTTTGGACTGGGGGAGGAGACCGGAGTACCCGGAGGAAACCCCCGAGGCAGGGGGAGAACATGCAAACTACACACACAAGGTGGAGGTGGAAATCGAACCCCCGACCCTGGAGGTGTGAGGCGAACGTACTAACCACTAAGCCACCGTGCCACCAATCTAAAGAATATCAGTACATATTTTTAGCTCCCAGTTTCCTGCTCTTTATCTGTTTCTTCTAAATCCATAATCACAAACATAAAGAAATTGTCTTCCTCTTTTTTCCATCTCAAGTCTTTCCCTATACTATTTCACTGCTGTTGCAAGTCATGCAAAGTGAAGTGGACTTCCAGACATTAGCCAGCTTTAATATGAACGGTGTGACGGGTTTAGCCCAGGCCCTCCGCTAGGCCCTCGTCATCCAGACGGGATCCAGACAGCCAGTCCCAGAGGAACTCTCTACGCTTTCATCAGCTCATATCAAAGCACATCATCTGCCCTTTCACGGCAGCATTAATAACAATCACCGCTGGTTTAATGATCAGGTAGTTTGTACTCTTTAAAAACGACAAATGGAGTATAAGAGCGCTGTCAGTCTAACAGGAACAAATCAGATACGACCCTGGAACTCGATCAGCCCTCATCTGACATGACTCACGTGTAGAGGCATGAAATGTCAAGAGTTTGTTCAGAAGTTTCATCATCTTCTTTAGAGGTTATTAGAAATGGACTGGGATGGTAAAAAGTTCCTGAGCTCTGATCAGCATAATGAAGTATGACAGCTCTGAGAACAGACAAAAGGAGAAAGCCGAGGTGAGGGTCGATGGTTAAAATAAGGAAGAAAAAGGAACTTCATACAAGGGTCTAATATTCATTCGTTCGTTCATTCGTTCGTTTTCTACCGCTTATCTGAACTTCTCGGGTCACGGGGAGCCTGTGCCTATCTCAGGCGTCATCGGGCATCGAGGCAGGATACACCCTGGACGGAGTGCCAACCCATCACAGGGCACACACACACTCTCATTCACTCACACACACACACACACACACACACTACGGACAATTTTCCAGAGATGCCAATCAACCTACCATGCATGTCTTTGGACCGGGGGGAGGAAACCGGAGTACCCGGAGGAAACCCCAGAGGCACGAGGAGAACATGCAAACTCCACACACACACAAGGCGGAGGCGGGAATCGAATCCCCGACCCTGGAGGAACCCCCCCAGGGTCTAATATGTAAAATAAAAAAGAAATAAATAAACCCCTATTTCACAATATGGACAAAATATTTTTAGGATGCATAATGTATATATAAAATGTTTTTTTTTGAGGGGTGGTGGTGGTGGTGGTGGGGGTTTTATAATAAACATCCAGCAGCAAACATATAGTCTAGTTCTCCACGTTAGTCATTTGTATGCCTCATAAACCCTGAACAGTTATTGATAAAAACTATGTAAGACATTTGACCTTATCAGGGTGAAGGTCACGGCAAAGATCCCTATAAATCCTACAAACATATGGAGCCATAAAATGAAGTGAAAAATAGATTTTAACGTTCGTTGGGCAAATCATCCGACGCCCCACACAGGTACGAGTACGCTCCTGTTAGTTCTGGGTAAAAAGTAGAACTAATGGTGATACAGTATGAGGTGAGGTCACAGATGAAGACGATTTGTCTTCTGCGAATGATCCAGAATGCATCTGCATGGCTTGCTTTTAACCTGTCTTAAGTTCTCCACATCACCACCCTGCTGCGCTCCTCCACTGGCTCCTGTATCTGAACACATCAGAACACTGACGCTTTCCTACAAAGCGAGAAACGGACCATCTCCCTCTTACCTCAAAGCCCCCATCACTCCTCACACTGCACCTCACACCCTCAGACCTACAGCACCGCTCCACTGGTCCCACCATCTCTCAGGGTAAGAGGTGAGTATACGACAAGACTTGTGTCTGTTCTGCACCGAGGTGGTGGAATGAACTTCCTCTAGATGTCCGAACAGCCGAGTCACCGACCGTCTTCGAACGTCGGGTAAAGATGAAGATCGGAAGATGAAGATCGGAAGATGAAGATCTTCCTGAAACTCTTCGACTAGCTCTTACTTTCAAAGCACTCTCTGGATAAGGATGTCTTCCAAATGCCGTAAACATAAATGTAAGATTATCTTTTTTGAGCATACCTTAGATAGCGTCATTACTTACGAGGTGCTAATAAGGCATTATAACCTGTTGTTACATTTCTTTGTTTGTTTTTTTTATTTTATTACATGTCTGTACTGCTTCTGGTCCTGCAGAATATTTATTCATGGGCTTTGGGACAAACAGCAGACATTTATTCTTCTACAATCCCACAATAACACACACAAACACACACACACACACACACATACACACACACACACACACAATTCACTGAATGCCATCTGTGTGTAAATTGGAGTCTTTGGACAAAGGGGAACATAAATAGGATTTTTCAGTACGTTCATGGCTCTTTAGAGTTGAGTGGAGAGCAGGAAAAGCCCATTAGCGTGTGCCTTACCCCTGTTCTCTCTGTCCCCTCAGGCTCACAGTGACCTCTCCTTACTCCATCCCTCACCACACCTCACCACATTACCGTTCACGGCCCAAGGAGGCGCGGGTCGACCTCGGCCTTATTACAGTGCAGAAATGTAAATCTGAGAAAATAATATCTCAGTGGGAGGCACGGTGGCTTAGCGGTTAGCACGTTCGCCTCACACCTCCAGGGTCGGGGGTTCGATTCCCACCTCCGCCTTGTGTATGTGTGGAGTTTGCATGTTCTCCCCGTGCCTCGGGGGTTTCCTCCGGGTACTCCGGTCTCCTCCCCCGGTCCAAAGACATGCATGGTAGGTTGATTGGCATCTCTGGAAAATTGTCCGTAGTGTGTGAGTGTGTGAGTGAATGAGAGTGTGTGTGTGAGTGTGTGTGTGTGTGTGTGTGTGTGTGTGTGTGAGTGAATGAGAGTGTGTGTGTGCCCTGTGATGGGTTGGCACTCCGTCCAGTGTGTATCCTGCCTCGATGCCCGATGACGCCTGAGATAGGCACAGGCTCCCCGTGACCCGAGGTAGTTTGGATAAGCGGTAGAAAATGAACGAATGAATGAATGAATGAATGATATCTCAGCTACATCACAGACAGAGTATGAAGTGAGGTCTGGGGAAGCCAGAGATCATGCGATAAACCAACGTCTTTGATACTAGATTCATCAGTTCATTCATTACATACATTTTTATGGACCTCAGCCATCACCTCATCAGGGTAGAAAAATGAAGCAGGGAGATTTGTTTGCTGTCTCACTCTGCGTCCTGGTCTTCATTCACCCCCTAAACAAACTCATTAAAACTGCCTCGGCTTGATGGTAAACCTCCCACCTCTAGCCGCCCCTTCCCTCCAATTAACGGCAGTAATCACTGTCAAAGCTCCGCCTTTACCTCACAATTACACCCTCACCTTCTGCCGCGGGCTCTCCATCATACCAAGCACAACACTGCACACACGCTCAGGAGAGACGGAAAGAGAGATCGTGTGTAATTAGATTTGAATACGGTGTGTGAACAGTGCTGGAGGACGAGGAAGAGCTCTCACACTCAGAAAGGTGAGGATCTGAACATGGCAGCTGCTGCTGCTTTAACACTGCACACAGGAGTGTGTGTGTGGGGCTTACAAACAATAGCAAAAAGGCCCAGTATTTGTCAGAAAATACAGACACACACACACACAAACCCACAGACACACACACACACACAAACAGACACACACACAAACAGACACACACAGAGACACAAAAACACACCCAAACACAGACACACGCAGACACACACACACACAAACACACACACAGACACACACAGAAACACACACAAACACAGACAAACACACACACACAAACACAGACACACACACACACAGACAAACACACACACAAACACAGACACACACAAACACAGACACACACACACAAACACAGGCACACACACAAACACAGACACACACAAACACAGGCACACACACACTCAAACACATGCACACACACACACACACACACACACACAAACAGACAAACACACACACAAACAGACAAACACACACAAACACAGACACACACACAAACACAGACACACACACACAAACACAGACACAAACACAGACACACACACACACACACACACAGACACACACAAACACAGACACACACACAGACACAAACACAGACACACACAAACACAGACACACACACAGACACAAACACAGACACACACAAACACAGACACACACAAACACAGACACAAACACAGACACACACAAACACAGACACACACAGACACAAACACAGACACACACAAACACAGACACACACAAACACAGACACACACACAGACACAAACACAGACACAAACACAGACACACACAAACACAGACACACACAAACACAGACACAAACACAGACACACACAAACACAGACACAAACACAGACACACACAAACACAGACACACACAGACACAAACACAGACACACACAAACACAGACACACACAAACACAGACACACACACAGACACAAACACAGACACAAACACAGACACACACAAACACAGACACACACACAGACACAAACACAGACACACACAAACACAGACACACACAAACACAGACACACACAAACACAGACACACACACAGACACAAGCACAGACACACACAAACACAGACACACACAAACACAGACACACACAAACACAGACACACACAAACACAGACACACACAAACACAGACACAAACACAGACACACACACACACAGACACACACAAACACAGACACACACAAACACAGACACACACACAGACACACACAAACACAGACACAAACACAGACACACACAAACACAGACACACACAAACACAGACACAAACACAGAAACAAACACAGACACACACAAACACAGACACACACAAACACAGACACACACAAACACAGACACAAACACAGACACAAACACAGACACACACAAACACAGACACAAACACAGACACACACAAACACAGACACAAACACAGACACACACAAACACAGACACACACACAGACACAAACACAGACACACACAAACACAGACACACACAAACACAGACACACACATGGCTTAGAGCGGTGCTTGATGCTGATTGGTTACATATGTTACTAACACCATACTTACCATAACATATATTGTTAAAAACAAAACTTATATAAATGCTGAAAATAAAGAAAACATTTCTAAATTTATTTTTACATTTATTATTAAAATTATTTTCATTTGTCATCTAAAATCAGTCAAAATAAAAAAAATGAAAAGTTAGTTTCTTTACATGAGCTTTTAAAACAAAATGCCTTGACATTTAAACCAAAAACCCAACAATGTAAATCTGAGCACTTCTTTTCTGGTGACCTTAAAAAGACTCTGTGTGTGTGTGTGTGTGTGTGTGTGTGTGTGTGTGTGTGTGTGTGTGTGTGTGTCACCTGAACAACTTCATCAATAATATCCAAGATTAACCGACACGCCTGTCTGTTACAGCTGTTTCCTGTATTACCCACAAAGCCCTTCTGTAGACATCGGTGCTCCTCCACCGTCCTCCATCAGCACCACCTAATCTACATTAAATCCAGCACTGGTTGCATTCCACATCTCCACCTTATGTTTTTCAGGAGCTAACAGCAAAACCTTGCCAAGATTATGTTTGAAATCACAGTAATTCACTGTGCTAGCAACGTGACATCAGAGGAGCATCGACGCGGTAAATTTCTGGAAACTTTCCACGGGAACTTAATCTGGGGAATTTTGGAAACATTCAAAATTGGAAACGTTATGGAAATTTACAGGAATTTATGTGAATTATTTGGAAATATAGGGAAATGTATCTAAACTATATCGTATACAAACATAAATAAACATTTAGTTTGGTCATAAGCAGACACGCATGCAAGGTAATACACATCTTAAACATGACGTCATGACCGATTTAATTGTTAGTAGAACTTTCATCGATTCTTTCATCGAGTGACACAAAAGCATAATAAACATTATTATGCTTGTAATAAACATCATAAACTTAATAACTGTAATAAACGTATTTCCCTATGATCGCTGTAATCTGTTCTAATCAGTAAGGTAGTTATTAAGTTTAGGTATTGGGTACGATTAAGTATGTAGAATAATGTAATGCAGAATAAGGCATTAATATGGGCTTAATAAGTGCTAATAAACAGCCAATATTCTATTAATATTCATGCTAATGAGCAACTAGTTAAATGACCCTAAAATAAAGTGTTACTGTGGATGTTATGGAAGAATGTAAGTACCTGCAGGGGGTTTGGCCTCAATGGCCTTCCAGTAAGCAGTGTGCTGTGTTCAAGTGACCGATTAATGCAGGGTATAAATTTAACTTAAACTGCATTAAATCTTGTCGTTTTAAACACAATGATGCTGTTAAGATTTTTTTTAAACTACATTTAAATTCCTTGTTATAGGCAACTCTGCATTATTTATTTAAAATTCCCAGTTTATTTCCATATATTCCCGTCAATTCCCATATATTCACATCAATTCCCATATATTCGCTTTAATTCCCATATATTCCCGTCAATTCCCATATATTCCCGTCAATTCCCATATATTCCCGTTAATTCCCATATATGTCATGATTCAGCTCAGACTTTGGCCACGTGCAGTTTTGTTTATGTTTCTCGTCACATGCAGCGCGGAATCTACTGTTGTCCTGTCTTGTCTTCAGTCTGCGTCATGTTTCGTGTTCCCTTTGTTATTAAACCCTGTTTTGTTTTGCTATCCTGCGTCTGGGTCCACTTCCTGCCCCGCGTCATGACAATATATTCCCGTCAATTCCCATATATTCCCGTCAATTCCCATAGATCCCCATCAATTCCCATATATTCCCGTCAATTCCCATAGATCCCCGTCAATTCCCATAGATCCCCGTCAATTCCCATATATTCCCGTTAATTCCCATATATTCCCGTTAATTCCCATATATTCCCGTCAATTCCCATGGAAAGTTTCCATCCTTGAAAATCCCCGGAATTTTTCGACCCTACTTATATTTGTTTGAAAACGAAAAACTATGGTGGATCGTTTATAGCCTTTTTATTAACCGCGCGTTATACACGCAAACCGTCGTCTGTTGGAGAGCATCAGGGTACAGCGAGTGTACAGCCAGTTGTCTATGGGCTGAGGAAGCATTAGACATGTTAATGTTGCCTGCATTTATTATCCAGTTTACATGCCTCTGACAGCCGTGCTCGCCTGCCCATGATTACATTACCCCGCTGGGCTGTAGAAGGTCGCGCCAAACGCCGCAGAAAAGATCATATTTTTTAAAAGCGCATGCTGCCGAGTCCACCAGGGCCCACTGTTTACAGAAGCGCTTAATGGATGCCGTGTAGCTCAGGGCAGGGCAGGGAGTACACGCAGCACCAGAACACACAAATAATCACGCTCCATGGCCACACGAGTCATGAATTCCCCCCTCCCTGTTCATTTGTTTATAGTTTCTTGATGGATTAACTTTAGATATTTGTTGTTTGTCAGAAATTGCTAAGGCATGTTTAAAAGGCGCTAATAAAACGGCCCTCGCACTTAAAGCGATTGATGTAAGAGTGGTGCGCTCGCTGGGCCGATTCACTACGAGTTCAATCTCCTTAGCCCTATTAAAGCGTGGATACACGAGAGGGTAAAAAACACTGCAAGGCAACAAATACACAGGCTGAAATGTAGAGTATGGTGACGCGGTATTACAAACTGGATTAGAGGATCTGACTACACGCGACCTCCTGACCTCTCCATCTCACACTCTTACATCAGAGGGGGAGAGAAAGACTTGGGTTTGTAGCTGTGTGAATTTTTGTGTTCCAGTCTGCTGCTCGGTAGTGTGAGTGTGTGTGCGTGCGTGTGTGTGTGTGTGTGTGTGTGTGTGTGTGTGTGTGTGTGTGTGTGTGGATAATGAGGTGTGACAGAGCACACTGAGAGACTAATGGCCTGTGAAGTCATTAGAGCCCTTCTCTCTCTCTTTCTTTCTCTCTCTCTCTCTTGCAAACACACACACACACACACACACACACATGCAAACATGTGCACACACACAGTACACACACGCAAACACACACACACACACACACGCCCACACAAGCAAACACACAAACACATGCACAAACACACACACGCACATACAGTACACCCAAACACACACACATGCAAACACACACACACACACATGCACAAACACACACACGCGCACACACACACATGCAAACACACACACACGCGCACACACACATGTACACACACACATACACACTCACACACACATGTACACACACACATACACAAACAAACACACACATATGCGCGCACACACACACACACACACACACACACACACACACACACACACACACACACACACACACACTTTTCCCCTGGTTTTGGGGCAGGTCTCATTCAAAAGAAGCATTTAAAGCATTTTTCTGCACCTAGTCCCTACCCAGGTGTCAGTAAGACAGGTGTAATTAACACTTCTGAATATTTCCCTGTAACAGGACAGAGATTGTATCTACACCCAACACACTGGAAGTCTGATTTAACCCCGAATGCTCTGATTTAACCCCGAATGCTCTGATTTAACCCCGAATGCTCTGATTTAACCCCGAATGCTCTGTCTCCTGTAATTAGCCCAGAGCTACAGATGTGGTGGTTGGAGACCTCAGGAATGTTCCTGTAAGCTCTGGGTGTAACGGAGCAGAAGCTCTGTGTGGATTCTGTAAAGCATCTTCATGTCTGACTGATTACTGAGTTACAGGACACAGGACTCCCAAATGTCTTCAACTGCTCAGAGACTTTACTGTCCTCTTATTCAGCATCCTGCACATATACATCTCTCTCTCTCTCTCTCTCTGTGTCTCTCTGTGTCTCTCTGTGTCTCTCTCTCTCGCTCCATCTTGCTCTCTCTCGCTCTCTGTCTCTCTCTCTCTTGCACTCTCTCTCTCCCTTGCTATCTCTCTCACTCTCTCTTTCTCCATCTCTCTCTCTCTCTCCATCTTGCTCTCTCTCTCTCTCTCTCTCTGTCTCTCCATCTTGCTCTCTCTCTGTCTCTCTCTCTCTCCATCTTGCTCTCTCTCTCTGTCTGTCTCTCTGTCTCTCTCTCCATCTTGCTCTCTCTCTCTCTGTCTGTCTCTCTCTGTCTCTCTCTCTCTCTCTCTCCCTTGCTATCTCTCTCACTCTCTCTCTTTCTCCATCTTACTCTCTCTCGCTCTCTGTCTGTCTCTCTCTCTCTCTCTCTCTCTCCATCTTGCTCTCTCTCTCTGTCTGTCTCTCTGTCTCTCTCTCCATCTCTCTCTCTCCATCTTGCTCTCTCTGTCTCTCTCTCTCTCTCTCTCTCTCTCTCTCTCTCTCAGCTTCTCTCTGTCTCAATCTCTCGCTCTGTCCGGATCATGAGTGATACACACAGCGAGAGGAGGGGCCGAGTGAGAAACGACCCCGTGCCGTGCCATCCATCCATCAGCCCTCCTCCTCTCCACAAGAGAGATGGATGAAGGCTGGTTAAAAGGAATAGAAGGGGAGAGAAAGTGGAAAAGTAAACCGAGAAAGAGATACAAACATACACACAGCGAGTGTGTTTTATCTTTAGCCGTGACCTGTAAAGTCGTACATCAAAGTTTCACTCGACACCAAAACTGAAAGGATGGTCACATCGGACCCTCGTGATCTCCCCCTCGCAGCTCCTCCCCCGGGCCGTGTTGAAGGCACGCTTCGAGCCGAATCCCTCATAGTTAAAGAGGTGGAAATGTAAGTGTATCTGTGATGGGTCGATCAGGCAGCACTGTGTGTTATCCTATTACTCCAGGCTGTAAAACTCTGCTATTGCAATGTCACAAAGATAAGCGACGAGAGAGAAGAAGAGGAGGCAGAGCTCCAGTCAGCACACTCCCACCCCCTCTCCCTCCCTCACTCCTGCACCGTAATGAATAAATGACATATTATGCACATTATCTGCAATTACACATATATATATATATATATATATAAACTTTTAGATAAGAGGAAAAAGTCCATATTGGCTTCCTTCATCTCTCTCTGCAATAATCTCTCCACTTCCTCTCATTTGCTCTTGACTGTCTGTGGGCTTGAGGTTAATTCCGTTCGTTTCTGAGCCGACGGATCTGAAGATACACGCGAGGGCCGAGGAACACGTGTAGACCCTTACACTTATACACGGAGTCACTCTTCTGCTCCATCCACATTCCCTCATCACAGTGTGTCTAATAATGGGATGTGATAGCTCAGTGGTTAAGGTATTGGGCTACTGATCGGAAAGGTCATGGGTTCGAACCCAGGTCCACCAAGCTGCCACTGTTGGGCCCCTGAGCAAGGCCCTTAACCCTCAGTTGCTCAGTTGTGAGTCACTCTGGATAAGGGTGTCTGCTAAATGCCATAAATGCAAATGCAAATGTAATAAGAACATAGAGAAAGAGAGTGCACACACACACACACACACACACACACACACACACACAGAGCGTAATTTCCTTCAGCTATTTGCTAACGATTAACACAATGTTAGTCAAAGTGTTAACAGGCAGCACACATGCATGCACAAACACACACACACACACACACACACACACACGCCCTGCACATCTGCACACACAAGAATGAATCGCTGAGGCAGTACAGGCAAGTAGTTGTTTGTGATAAAGCTGCATTAATATGGTGATGTGATGGCTGCAGCAAGGGTGTGTGTGTGTGTGTGTGTGTGTGTGTGTGTGTGTGTGTGTGTGTGTGTGTGTGTGTGTGTGTGTGAGAGAGAGAGAGAGAGAGAGAGAGAGAGAGAGAGATGTTCAGAAAGATGCTATCTCTGCCTCAATCTGAAAATGCCTCGACACAAAATTCCTGACTCCGAGCCTCACGTCACTTTTAATAAACGATTGACACCAAACGCCTCCAGCTGCTCCATCTTCAGTCTCTCATCACCACAGACTGTTTGTCTATCAAGCACATCAGACGCTGCTGCTCCCACACACACACACACACACACACACACACACACACACACACACACACACACACCTGCTTATGTCTCAATCCCTATTATGTTTTTTTTCTTAACAGGAAGCTGCTCAGCACTTCAGGTGAAGAAGCTCTGCACTTACAGAACTTAGCTGATGAGATTTTTTCCCCCTTGCTACTGTAAGTCTCTCTCGCTTGCACAATCGTGGCTGACAAAGCATCACAGTATAGGGTTGGTGTGTGTAGGAGAAAGTCTCTGACATGCTAGCGTGACGACGGTAGAGTGTGCTTGTAGTCAGTCTGTGATGCAGAGCGAACATTTACGTTCTCAGATTTATCAGAATACGGATGCACGGCTTTGTACTCTGATAAATTAAGCGTCCGAAGGTTTTACGGCTCTGTCGAGCGCGTCGGCCTGCCGTGGACGTGGCGCGCTGCGGACCGGATTTATGAAAAGTGGAGACTGTTTTATAATATACAATCAATGTGGAAGCACTTTATTAGGGACTCCAGTATGCTAATTGTTAATTATCCAATGAGCCAATCAGAAAGCAGCAACAGACAGAGCTACAGAGAATATGGACATCGTCGGCCAGTCTTCAGCTGTTCAGATTCCCTGAGTCTGTTCCCCTGAGTCTGTACCCCTGAGTCTGTGCCCCTGAGTCTGTAGCCCTGAGTCTGTACCCCTGAGTCTGTGCCCCTGAGTCTGTGCCCCTGGTCTGTGCCCCTGAGTCTGTACACCTGAGTCTGTGCCCCTGAGTCTGTACACCTGAGTCTGTTCCCCTGATTATGTGCCCCTGAGTCTGTGCCCCTGAGTCTGAGTCTGTGCCCCTGAGTCTGTGCCCCTGAGTCTGTGCCCCTGAGTCTGTACACCTGAGTCTGTGCCCCTGAGTCTGTACACCTGAGTCTGTTCCCCTGATTATGTGCCCCTGAGTCTGTGCCCCTGAGTCTGTGCCCCTGAGTCTGAGTCTGTGTCCCTGAGTCTGTGCCCCTGAGTCTGTGCCCCTGAGTCTGTGCCCCTGAGTCTGTGTCCCTGAGTCTGTGTCCCTGAGTCTGTACCCCTGAGTCTGTGCCCCTGAGTCTGTGCCCCTGAGTCTGTGCCCCTGAGTCTGTGCCCCTGAATCTGTGCCCCTGAGTCTGTGCCCCTGAATCTGTGCCCACTGTAGCCCCAGATTCAGTTCTTGTCTGATGGGAGTGGAACCTGATGTGGTCTTCTGCTGTAACCAATCCTCTTTAATATTGGATGTGTTGTTCATTCTGGGATGTTTTTTTCGACACACTACGGCTGTAAAAAGTGTTTAGTTGAGTTACTGCAACCTTCCTGACAGCTCAAAGCAGTCTGGAAATTCTTCTCTGATCTCTCTCAAATCCTAGGAGATCAGCAACAACAAAAAACCCTTAAACTTACTCGTCTGGCACCGACAGCCAAGTCGTGTCACAGAGATCACACACCTCCCTGTTCTGGTGGTCGATGTGATCAGAAGCTAACTGAAGCTCTTTTCTGCTATCTGACTGGATAATTGTTTAAATGGGCAGGAGTGAGTTAACCATTATATCACAGATACATATAATAAATACCGGGGGGACACGGTGGCTTAGTGGTTAGTACGTTCGCATCACACCTCCAGGGTCGGGGGTTCGATTCCCGCCTCCGCCTTGTGTGTGTGGAGCTTGCATGTTCTCCCCGTGCCTCGGGGGTTTCCTCCGGGTACTCCGGTTTCCTCCCCCGGTCCAAAGACATGCATGGTAGGTTGATTGGCATCTCTGGAAAATTGTCCATAGTGTGTGTGTGTGTGTGTGTGTGTGTGAGTGAATGAGTGTGTGTGTGTGCCCTGCGATGGGTTGGCACTCCGTCCAGGGTGTATCCTGCCTCGATGCCCGATGACGAACACTCTCACAAACACCTGAAAATACCCACAATGCCACAGCACAGCGCAGCATGAGATTAATACGCCATCATCACACGATGGTGGAAACGAGCATCGGCGATCTAACGGAACGTGCCAAACTTCGGACTAAAAACAAACAAACAAACAAACAAACAAACAAACAAACAAACACAAAAACCCCTTAAGATGAAGCGAAGGTGTGCCGTCTCCCGCTCCCCGCTTTCCCATCGCTCCATTTCTTTGGTGCGCATTAAAACAGAGTTTTCATTATGCTCTTGGGAGATACACCACTTAAAAAGCACACTATTATCATTTCTCACATGCCAAACAGCTTGCACATTTTATGCTGACATAACTGCCCGAGTCTGTCATGCAGGAAAGTGGAAGGCCGGCCGTTCCGAAGCGATGGGAAGGAAAAAGACGACTTGGATATCCGGTTTCTCTCGATATTAAAAAAAGGTCAAATAAATAGCCACTTAAAGTCACCGTCGGAAAGGATCCCGTTCACTCGAATTAGCCTGCAGTCGTTTAGCAGAGATTTAATGCTAGCTAGAATGTTTCAGATACAGTACATGAGTGTGTACGGTACTGTAGGTGTATTATAGCAGTGTGTACAGTACAGTAGGTGTATTATAGCAGTGTGTACAGTACAGTAGGTGTATTATAGCAGTGTGTACAGTACTGTAGGTGTATTATAGCAGTGTGTACGGTACTGTAGGTGTATTATAGCAGTGTGTACAGTACTGTAGGTGTATTATAGCAGTGTGTACAGTACTGTAGGTGTATTATAGAGTGTGTACAGTACTGTAGGTGTATTATAGCAGTGTGTACAGTACTGTAGGTGTATTATAGCAGTGTGTACAGTACAGTACTGTAGGTGTATTATAGCAGTGTGTACAGTACTGTAGGTGTATTATAGCAGTGTGTACAGTACTGTAGGTGTATTATAGCAGTGTGTACAGTACTGTAGGTGTATTATAGCAGTGTGTACAGTACTGTAGGTGTATTATAGCAGTGTGTACAGTACTGTAGGTGTATTATAGAGTGTGTACAGTACTGTAGGTGTATTATAGCAGTGTGTACAGTACTGTAGGTGTATTATAGCAGTGTGTACAGTACAGTACTGTAGGTGTATTATAGCAGTGTGTACAGTACTGTAGGTGTATTATAGCAGTGTGTACAGTACTGTAGGTGTATTATAGCAGTGTGTACAGTACTGTAGGTGTATTATAGCAGTGTGTACAGTACTGTAGGTGTGTTATAGCAGTGTGTACAGTACTGTAGGTGTATTATAGCAGTGTGTACAGTACTGTAGGTGTATTATAGCAGTGTGTACAGTACTGTAGGTGTATTATAGCAGTGTGTACAGTACTGTAGGTGTATTATAGCAGTGTGTACAGTACTGTAGGTGTATTATAGCAGTGTGTACAGTACTGTAGGTGTATTATAGCAGTGTGTACAGTACTGTAGGTGTATTATAGCAGTGTGTACAGTACTGTAGGTGTATTATAGCAGTGTGTACAGTACTGTAGGTGTATTATAGCAGTGTGTACAGTACTGTAGGTGTGTTATAGCAGTGTGTACAGTACTGTAGGTGTATTATAGCAGTGTGTACAGTACTGTAGGTGTATTATAGCAGTGTGTACAGTACTGTAGGTGTATTATAGCAGTGTGTACAGTACTGTAGGTGTATTATAGCAGTGTGTACAGTACTGTAGGTGTATTATAGCAGTGTGTACAGTACTGTAGGTGTATTATAGCAGTGTGTACAGTACTGTAGGTGTATTATAGCAGTGTGTACAGTACTGTAGGTGTATTATAGCAGTGTGTACAGTACTGTAGGTGTATTATAGCAGTGTGTACAGTACTGTAGGTGTATTATAGCAGTGTGTACAGTACTGTAGGTGTATTATAGCAGTGTGTACAGTACTGTAGGTGTATTATAGCAGTGTGTACAGTACTGTAGGTGTATTATAGCAGTGTGTACAGTACTGTAGGTGTATTATAGCAGTGTGTACAGTACTGTAGGTGTATTATAGCAGTGTGTACAGTACTGTAGGTGTATTATAGCAGTGTGTACAGTACTGTAGGTGTATTATAGCAGTGTGTACAGTACTGTAGGTGTATTATAGCAGTGTGTATAGTACTGTAGGTGTATTATAGCAGTGTGTACAGTACAGTAGGTGTATTATAGCAGTGTGTACAGTACTGTAGGTGTATTATAGCAGTGTGTACAGTACTGTAGGTGTATTATAGCAGTGTGTACAGTACTGTAGGTGTATTATAGCAGTGTGTACAGTACTGTAGGTGTATTATAGCAGTGTGTACAGTACTGTAGGTGTATTATAGCAGTGTGTACAGTACAGTAGGTGTATTATAGCAGTGTGTACAGTACTGTAGGTGTATTATAGCAGTGTGTACAGTACTGTAGGTGTATTATAGCAGTGTGTACAGTACTGTAGGTGTATTATAGCAGTGTGTATAGTACTGTAGGTGTATTATAGCAGTGTGTACAGTACTGTAGGTGTATTATAGCAGTGTGTACAGTACTGTAGGTGTATTATAGCAGTGTGTACAGTACTGTAGGTGTATTATAGCAGTGTGTACAGTACTGTAGGTGTATTATAGCAGTGTGTACAGTACTGTAGGTGTATTATAGCAGTGTGTACAGTACTGTAGGTGTATTATAGCAGTGTGTATAGTACTGTAGGTGTATTATAGCAGTGTGTACAGTACTGTAGGTGTATTATAGCAGTGTGTACAGTACTGTAGGTGTATTATAGCAGTGTGTACAGTACTGTAGGTGTATTATAGCAGTGTGTACAGTACTGTAGGTGTATTATAGCAGTGTGTACAGTACTGTAGGTGTATTATAGCAGTGTGTACAGTACTGTAGGTGTATTATAGCAGTGTGTACAGTACTGTAGGTGTATTATAGCAGTGTGTACAGTACTGTAGGTGTATTATAGCAGTGTGTACAGTACTGTAGGTGTATTATAGCAGTGTGTACAGTACTGTAGGTGTATTATAGCAGTGTGTACAATATAGGGATATCTGGTGGCTTGTGAGCCTCTGCACACGTACGTACGTTATAAAAACACGTGTACTGTAGGATGAGTGATTGAGCTCGAGTTGAACAAGCCTAACAAATGAGCTAATATTAGTTTTCAAAGCACGGCATATATCCAATCAGTCAAATGGCCCTAACCAATCACGCAGGGATGTGCTTCGATGTGTACCTGTTTAAAACATCCTGCGTGTCACCAACATAAACATCTATCACCGTGACAGGGGTGTAGACGTGCCCCCCCCACACACACACACACGGTACGGTATCATTCCGACGGGGCCTCGGTGTCTGTCGGACGAACAGTCGTCTTTAATTATGCCTGCAGATAAAGGCGAACATGGTCAGGCCGGGAAAGATTAACTGGAGGCCTACGGTAGTTGATCACCTAATTTCTGGCATAAATCTTCACCACTGCAGCTTCACAGCCAGACCATCATCCTGAAACTGACACGCCGTCTCCCCTTCCGTCATACCGGAAGTACGAAAGCACAGACACTCGGTGAAAGGCTTAAAAAATATCCTGACATACAAGCATAAGATGAACGATTCAGGATTCCTTCATGCAATGATGTGACTTCTGTATCGTAGGCCACGTTCACACTGCGAGGCTTAACGCTCGATTCGGATATTTTGCTCAGATCAGATTTTTTTGTTCGGCTGTTCACATTACCTTTTAAAACGTGGCCTATATCAGATACCGGTGTTAACGGTTTGCTGTTTCGAACTGACCCGCACGCGCGAAACGAACGATAACGATGACGTCACACGCTGCACGCCGTCGCGCTAAAAAGTTGGTGAGGTTATGGAGGAAGTAAGCGTTTTCGCTTTTCTTTCTAAACGTTTGTGTAACGGCAGCACAGAGTCGCGGCGTCTTGAAAATTTTCTGATGTCGAAGGCGACTTTTGATTATCTGATCCGTTTTGTAGGCGTGCGTAGTCACGTTTGTGTGCGTAATCGCCGTAAAAGATCGACGTAAAAGTCGCATCGAATCCGCCTCG
>NC_062527.1:2476861-2504361 GCF_022655615.1 Tachysurus fulvidraco
ACACACGAACACACACAAGCATGCACACCACAAACACACACACACGTGAACACACACAAGCATGCACACCACAAACACACACACACGAACACACACACACAAACGTGAACACACACAAGCGTGCACACCTCAAACACACGCACACACACGCGCACACACACACACGAACACACGTGAACACACACAAGAATGCTTGCCACACACACACACACGAACACACACAAGCATGCACGCCACACACACACACACACACACACACACACACACACGTGAACACACACAAGCATGCATGCCACAAACACACCACACACACACACACACACACACACACACGTGAACACACACAAGCATGCACACTACACACACACACACACACAAGCATGCACACCACACACACACGAACACACACAAGCATGCACACCACACACACACGAACACACACAAGCATGCACACTACACACACACACAAGCATGCACACCACACACACACGAACACACACAAGCATGCACACCACACACACACGAACACACACAAGCATGCACACCACACACACACGAACACACACAAGCATGCACACCACACACACACGAACACACACAAGCATGCACACCACACACACACACGAACACACACAAGCATGCACACCACACACACACGAACACACACAAGCATGCACACCACACACACACACGAACACACACAAGCATGCACACCACACACACACGAACACACACAAGCATGTAGATGCAATATCTGAGATTAGAATACGAACGAAGAACCAGACACAGCCACCTTGCTCTGGATTTCGATTAGCCTGAGAATCCCACAGACAGAGGATTACAATGGGACACTACACATGGGTTAATAACACAATGAATGCCATAAAACAACAAATCCCTCCAAATAGCGCATGCAAATGCTGGGACGCAGCAATCTGGCCCAGAGTGCATAATTTAGCAGAAAAGGTGGCAGAGAGGGAGAGAAAGGCCATGATTATGTGTACAAAAGAAGAGAGACAAAACACTAGAGACAAACATAATAACCAAACATGAGCTCTCACACCCTAATGATAGCACCAGGGAGGAGGAGGAGGAGGAGGAGGAGGAGGAGGAGGAGGAGGAACAGTTGCTGCTGAACCAAGCAGAAAATTGCCGGTCATTTGTAAACAGGTAACGATGTGGACCAGGTGTGTGAGCATATGTAGCTGGAAGGAGGGGTTTCCTTGTGTGTTCTCTGTCTCTGTGTGTGTGTGTGTGTGTGTGTGTGTGTGTGTGTGTGTGTGTGTGTGTGTGTGTGTGTGTGTGTGTGTGTATATACAGGCCTGTCCAGCATGGTCCACTGTTGTGCTCATTAATGGTGCCAGTGCCCAGTGCCCAGTGTTTCCAGTTAGATGACTTCATTTATGAGTTTACATGTGTGCTCTCTCTCTCTCTCTCTCTCTCTCTCTCTCTCTCTCTCTCTCTCTCTCTCTCTCTCTCTCTCTCTCTCTCACACACATACTCTCTGTACAGTAGCTCTCTCACTCTCTCTCTCTCTCTCTCTCATACTCTCTCTAGCTCTTTTATTCTCTCTCTCTCTCGTACTCTCTGTAGCTCTTTTACTCTCTCTCTCTCTCTCTCTCGTACTCTCTGTAGCTCTCTCACTCTCTCTCCCTCCCCTGTACTCCCTGTAGCTCTTATACTCTCTCTCTCTCTCTCTCTCTCTCTCATACTCTCTGTAGCTCTCTCTCTCTCATACTCTCTGTAGCTCTCTCTCTCTCTCTCTCAAATACTCTCTGTAGCCCTCTCTCATGTACTCTCTGTAGCTCTCGCTCTCTCTCTCTCTCTCTCTCTCGTACTCTCTGTAGCTCTCACTCTCTCTCGCTCTCTCTTTCTCGCTCTCACACTCTATTCTCTTTTATTCATAACATTTATCTTGTGCATTATAAATCCCCACATCTGATGATGTAATAAACTGCAGAACACACAAAGTTCACTGAGTCAGAATAAAAACTTCATGAACTCCTGTTTGTATTCTTTTGCCAGAACACACACACACACACACACACACACACACACACACACACACACACACACACACACACACACACACACACACACACACACACACACATGCTTTTTAAGCATCTTTAGACTAGTCACACACACAAGTCTAATTGGCGTAATCCTTATCTCTCAGTATAGGAGCTTAACAGGCAGCTACTGTCCCAAGCAGGTAGAAACTCAGACGGTTTCTAATTTTCCTTCCGATCATGGAACATTTTGGGTTCAGATTAACGGAATATGGTATGTAGAGAAATCCTCACAAGCTTCATCAGTCTGACCCAAACATTTAGACGGGTTGGTTCTGATGTTGGGGCTGCGTGTGAGAAATGAACAGACAACTTTATTGTTACAAATAATAATAAAAAGAAATGTAATTGGTACCGACGGTCATTTACTTCTTGTGAAAGCGTGGCATTAGATTCTTTTTCAAACCAAACAAAGCAGTCACGTGTGCCTTGGAGCTGTACGTGTATCATTCTAATCGCTCACGTGCGTCACGGCCTTCGGTGCGTCGGCGAAATGGTGAAAGTCACCAGAAGTGTCTTTGTCCCACACAAAGGCAGAGGAGGAAAGGAGAAAAAGAGCACAACCGGTGGTTGTCCTTGTAGTCTATTCCTCAGAGGCAACGTTCACATCTGTCTAATTTATCTTCTCGTTTTCTTTTTCCCACCCTTTCTGCCTTCCTCCTAACACATCTGGTAGTCTAGGGTGTATCGAAACTAGTCAACGGGCTTGATTCGTTTATTTATTGATGCTAGCTTAAATACTGTCAGGAAGTCCTCGAATAATCCTTTAATATTGCACTACTGTACATGAAAACACCTACACCCTTTAGTACAGAGGAGAGGAAGACCACCCTGTATATCACACTCCTCTCTTGTGGTACGAACGGCTCTTGGGGTCATCCCTCTATCTCTGGTCGGGGTCAGAGAAGTGTCCCGTTGTTGGGGGGTGGACGGGTCACGGATAGTGCTGGGAAACGAAAAGGGGGGAGAAGGAGGCATCTGTGTTGAGCCGGGATGCAGCTGACGGGGCTACGGCATTCTGGTCCACAGAGAGAGGAACAGACCCTTACCTCCTGATCACCCATTTATCACTGCCGCCAGCTCTGCTGAACCATAATTACTCTTCCCCCTATCCTACTCCCACTGTCACATCCACCAGCATGAGAAAGAGAGCCAGAGAGGACGGGAGGGAGGGAGGGAGGGAGGGAGGGGAGGGAAGTGATAAAGAAGAGAGAGACAGAGAATGGTGTACCGTCGTACACGGATGTAAACAAAGCAGAGAGTCAGTGAGAGAGTTAGGAAAACAAGGGGAACGCGAGAACGCTACAAAGAAAAGGTAAAGCGTCCGCGAGTAGCAAGAAAATACTCACTAAGACGTAGAAAGAAAAAAAAAACATGGGTAGAAATAAGGGACATAAATAAAAGAGAGCAACGAGGAGAAAAAAAACAGACAAACAGCAGAAGCAAGACACATGGCACAAGGGACAACACAATAAAGACAGGGAAATAAAAGAAGAAGACCGTACAGTATGAGACAAGAAATCCGCTAGTGCTGCAAGAGTACAAGTTCCAGGGAGATGAAAGATAAGAAAAGAAAGAAAGAAGGTAGAACAGATCCTCCCCGCCTCACAAAATGGTTTTCTCTGTCTAATGCGTGTTCCTATCTGTGTCGGCCGGTGCGAACAGAATGACGAGAGTCAGTTCTCCTGTTATTACCTCCGCATTCGTTACGTTCGTCGGGTTACGAGATGAAAAGAGTCTGTCCATCACATCTGCAGAAATGTACACTACCCTTTTACACGTCCTGGACCCGTGTGACAAAGCTGTAGAGAAGGACAACTCACCTGAAATACCGTAAAGATCTGTGGAAGATTTATTTTTTACAAAACCGACATGACATGATGATGATGATGATGATGATGATGAAAAAAGACCAGACGTTTTTTTTAATGCAGAGGAAATAAATGTACAATTTTTTTGTCCAATCATCTTTAAACATAATGATGTCGTCTGATGTTGTTAGTCTTTTTTTTTTAATGTCATGTTGTGAATCTGAGAGATGTCTTTATCTCTGTATCTAGTCTCTGGACTGATGAGCTGCCTTCAGCTGCACAAGTAACACACGTGAATATGACTGGATGTCCTGACTAAATCTGTCGTGTCCTGACTAAATCTGTAGTGTCCTGACTAAATCTATCGTTTCCTGACTAAATCTGTCATGTCCAGACCAAATCTGTATTGTCCTGACCAAATCTGTATTGTCCTGACTAAATCTGTAGTGTCCTGACCAAATCTGTATTGTCCTGACTAAATCTGTAGTGTGCTGACTAAATCTGTAGTGTGCTGACTAAATCTGTCGTGTCCTGACCAAATTTGTCGTGTCCCGACTTTCATTCTGTCGTGTTCTGACTAAATCTGTCGTGTCCTGACTAAATCTGTCGTGTCCTGACTAAATCTGTCGTGTCCTGACTAAATCTGTCGTGTCCTGACTAAATCTGTAGTGTCCTGACTAAATCTGTAGTGTCCTGACTAAATCTGTAGTGTCCTGACCAAATCTGTCGTGTCCTGACTAAATCTGTCGTGTCCTGACTATTATTCTGTCATGTCCTGACTAAATCTGTCGTGTCCTGACCAAATCTGTATTGTCCTGACTAAATCTGTAGTGTGCTGACTAAATCTGTAGTGTCCTGACTAAATCTGTCGTGTCCTGACTAAATCTGTCGTGTCCTGACTAAATCTGTAGTGTCCTGACTAACTCTGTAGTGTCCTGACTAACTCTGTAGTGTCCTGACTAAATCTGTCGTGTCCTGACTATAATTCTGTCGTGTCCTGACTAAATCTGTCATGTCCTGACTAAATCTGTCATGTCCTGACTAAATCTGTAGTGTCCTGACTAAATCTGTAGTGTCCTGACCAAATCTGTCGTGTCCTGACTAAATCTGTAGTGTCCTGACCAAATCTGTCGTGTCCTGACTAAATCTGTAGTGTCCTGACTATAATTCTGTCGTGTCCTGACTAAATCTGTAGTGTCCGGACTATAATTCTGTCGTGTCCTGACTAAATCTGTCATGTCCTGACTAAATCTGTCATGTCCTGACTAAATCTGTAGTGTCCTGACCAAATCTGTCGTGTCCTGACTAAATCTGTCGTGTCCTGACCAAATCTGTCGTGTCCTGACCAAATCTGTCGTGTCCTGACTATAATTCTGTCGTGTCCTGACTAAATCTGTAGTGTCCGGACTAAATCTGTAGTGTCCGGACTAAATCTGTCGTGTCCTGACTAAATCTGTCGTGTCCTGACTAAATCTGTCGTGTCCTGACTATCATTCTGTCGTGTCCTGACTAAATCTGTCGTGTCCTGACTATCATTCAGTCGTGTCCTGACTATCATTCTGTCGTGTCCTGACTATCATTCTGTCATGTCCTGACTAAATCTGTAGTGTCCTGACTAAATCTGTAGTGTCCTGACTACTTAATCCAAAATTTATTTATTTATTTATTATTATATTTAATTATCAATTATGTTCTTATGCAGGTTCCTTCACAATTAAAGCAAAATACAGCATCTGTACAGCAGAACAGAAAAGACGTGCCACATGTGACGGGTACTAACCCTAAGAAAACCTTAGCAAGGACAATACACATGTTTGCTCATACACACACACACACACACACACACACACACACACACACACACACACACACACACACACACACACACACACACACACACAAACACACACCTCATTAGGATGTTCTCCACCCTGTGGGGTGGCAGTGGGCTGGTAGGCAGGGTGGCACTGAGCCGGTTTTCCACAGGCAGTCACTCCCTGTGCCATTCACACACACACACACACACACACACACACACACACACACACACACACACACACACACACACACACACACACACACACACACACACACACACACACACAAACACCTGTCTCCACTACCACCACCTCCAAACTTCTGCACCTAGCCAATCTCATTCTTTCAAAGAAAGAAGGTCACCCTGACAGCCCCAACCTCTGCCTCATCACAGCCTCACACATGGTCTAGATCTCACCATGTTCTGGATATTCTGAAAGAGCTTCAGTAATGTTTAAAGGAAAGGTTTCATGCTACCAGAATATTTCAAGAAGAGTAGAAGCAGCAAAGCTAGACAGTATATTTGTACACAGACAAGAACAAGCTCTGTTACAGGAAGCGAGGACAAGCAGGAAGAGTGCATGACAACGAGGAGGACAATGAGGTAGTAACAAACGCTCCATTGTAAGTAGCTGGGCTTTGATTTATGTAAGGCAAAGCTGGCAGGGGGAAGATAATGCTGTCTGAAACGGTTAATTTCAGAAATCTATTCTAAAGCCCTCCGTTTCCCACTTTTTACCTGCTACTGACTCCCTCACCGCATGCACAAGCACACACACACACACACACACACACACACACACACACACACACACACACACACACACATCCACATATACATATAATACACACACACATACACGCTCTCTCACACACTAACTCTCTCTCTCTCTCACACAAACACACACAGACATATAAATATAACACACACACACACACACACTCTCACTCACACACACACACACAAACACATATACATATAATACACACATACACAATCTCTCTCTCTCACACACACACACACACACACACACACACACACACACACACACACAGACACACACACATATACATATAATACACACTCACACACAATAACTCTCACACACACACATACAATCTCTCTCTCTCTCACACACACACACACGCTGTCTCACACACTAACTCACACAAACATACACACACATCCACATATACATGTAATACACACACATACACACTCTCTCTCACACACACACACACACACACAGTATAATACACACACTATATCTCACACACTCTAACTCACACAAAAACACACACATCCACATATACATATAATACACACACATACACACTCACACACTCTAACTCACACACACACACACGCATAGCAGGTAATGCTTGTGATATTTAAAAGACAGAGAGAAGGAGAGAGCAGAACGAGAGGCAGAAAGAGTAATAGAACAAGTGTTAGAGCGCAACATCAAACAAGGGAACTTGTATAAACAGAAAGCAGAGGAATAATCAACAAACACTCAATTCCCCACCGTCCTTTGGTACGCGCACACAGCCCAAAGCCTTCCAGCTCAGAGGTTCCATTAATAACACAGTGAGCCCTGCAACCCAGGCCATTAAAGCTGCCCAGACGGAGCGAGGGTGCACACGAGGAGGAGGAAGGGGGGGAGGAAAAGACAAGTAAAACATGAGTTCATCACAGAAATAATTCCAATATCCATTACGGACCTAAAATGCGGGTGGGTCTTTGCACGGGGGCAGGTGGTGAAATTAGTTTACCCCGTTGAGAGTTGAGGTAATGGCAGCCAATGAGATTCCCATGCACAACATACTGTAGTCAGTCTATGAAATAATAATGTGTGGAAAAACAAACCACGTAATAATTTCCTCCTTTTTTACTTAGAGACGATGCATCTCTGTTGAGTGGGGGTCAACTAACCAAGACCATTACAAGCTCGGCTACAGCGACTGGGGCACCGGAGAAGCGTATAAACCTGGTGACATGGTCAAATGTTTCAGTGTCAGGAATACAGCGATCCCTCGTTTATGGCGGTTAATGGGGACCGGAACCCCTCGAGATAGGTGAAAATCCGCGAAGTAGGATTGGCCCTACAGTAAGTTTGACCTTTTCACTGATGGTGGTCATCATCTTCCTCTTCCTCTTGGGCTCACTAGAGGAATCTTTCGCAGGGGCACGGCGCTTAGGAGGCATCGTAAGGGCTTAACGAAAAGTTGATCTCGAACACGATACGCGAGACACGGTCGACGGCGTGAACGAGAGCGGCGAGATACAGTACGACAAGGGAAGAAGCTGGGAGAGGATGCGATGATGCGCAGCCAATCAGCTCGGATCTCGCACCGGGAACCAATCACGTGCCTCGTTTTTATTTTTATTTTGCGCTGAATATTTTTGAAAAATCAGCGATGCGCCGAGGCCGCGAAACTTGAACCGCGAAGCGGCGAGGGATTACCGTACAGCATGTTCAAATATCTAACGAGTACTAATTATTATGTGTTGGCATTTTACAAACCCGTCTGTCTGAGAACAAAAGGAATCCTGTTGGGGGCAAATATCCATGAATGTACATCTCAAACTATATACTCGAGTTTATCGTTTGCTTTCCTACAACTTTCCTTTCCTTCCTCTCCAGAGGAAGATCTGCTTTACTGGCAATGAAGAGGATCTTCAATTCAGGATTATATTAACTATCTTCCCTTTGATTATACAACAAAGACTTTGTAAAAATAATGCAAGTGCAAATACTCTAAAGTAATAACGCACCTGCGACACGACTGATGAAATTATCTCATTACCTGCGTAGTCTTTCAGTTCGGTCACATTTATTTTATCGTCGGATTGCTTCCTTACGCAGCACGTACTCAGCTGATTCCTATATAGATTTAGGTATCGAAGGATCTCAGATCGGACGAACTGATCGAGGATTAGAGGAACACTTCACATACTGCTCTTAATTACTGTGTTCTGGCTGCTGCTTCAGCATTAAGATGTGTGTGATGCTAAGCAGGTTTCGTGTATAAAGTTAAGTTCGGGAAATACTTGAAGGTAGAATGTCTGCTACTGAGAGATCGTTGCTTTAGAGTAGATCCAGCCTGTATAGACCAGAAGCCACTACATCTACAGCCACACAGATTATTGTGTGTGTCTCGAAGACAGAAAGAAAGAACACACAAGAGACAACATTCATTCATCTTCTACCGCTTATCCGAACTTCTCGGGTCACGGGGAGCCTGTGCCTATCTCAGGCGTCATCGGGCATCGAGGCAGGATACACCCTGGACGGAGTGCCAACCCATCACAGGGCGCACACACACACTCTCATTCACTCACACACTCACACACTATGGACAATTTTCCAGAGATGCCAATCAACCTACCATGCATGTCTTTGGACCGGGGGAGGAAACCGGAGTACCCGGAGGAAACCCCCGAGGCACGGGGAGAACATGCAAACTCCACACACACAAGGTGGAGGCGGGAATCGAACCCAAACCCTGGAGGTGTGATGCGAACGTGCTAACCACTAAGCCACCGTGCCCCCTAGAACAGACAACATGTAGTAAGTTTATGTGATACTGCGGTGATGAGGTCAGGACACAGACTTAATCATCTGGGATAAAATATGAATAAAAAGCACAAGTCAGGGTCTCATGAGACAAGTTTCATGTTCTCACTCAAACAGCATGAAGACAACCACTGCTCCGAACTGCAGCCTGAGAATGCTCTTATTGTACAGTAAGTTCCCCTTGTGCCAGGTCACATGTACCACCCAGTCAGCTGCTACTGTACAGTATACACATGGGTTGAGGTGCTTGACAATGCTGTGTGGCTAAAGGATATGGTGGCATCGGTGCACATGGATTTAAGCTGTCAGGTATAAAGTCTGATCCCACTCTCAGACATAACTGAGATCGTGGGTCATTCCTGCTGAAGGTTCAGTTCACTTCAATTAAGGAGAGCTGGATTTAGATCCAGAGTCATATCCAGCAAGTATGAGACAGCAAAGGCAAGAACAAACCTAACGCATGTTCACGCTAGCATCATACACATACATATTCCTGTTTATCACTTCTCTGTGCTCTCTCTGTAGGCTCAGATTCATATTCTTGGAAGACATGACTGGAACCTGTTGAGGTCTTCTGCTGTTGTAGCTCATGCACCTCAATGTGTGATGTCTTGTGCACTCTTGTGAAATGCTTTTCTGCTCACTGCTGTCGTGAAGAGTGATCATCTTAGTACAAGTCCAAGTGCACTCTGACATTCATTTTCCAGAACAAGAGGACAAGCGAAGAATAAAACTATACTGGAAACTATACTGTTAATTTTATGAAACAGCAGCAGTGAGGTAAAGGAACAACAGTGGTGAGGTAAAGGAACAAGAGCAGTGAGGTAAAGGAGCAAGAGCAGTGAGGTAAAGGAGCAAGAGCAGTGAGGTAAAGGAACAAGAGCGGTGAGGTAAAGGAACAAGAGCGGTGAGGTAAAGGAACAAGAGCGGTGAGGTAAAGGAACAAGAGCGGTGAGGTAAAGGAACAAGAGCAATGAGGTAAAGGAACAAGAGCGGTGAGGTAAAGGAACAACAGCGGTGAGCTAAAGGAACAAGAGCGGTGAGGTAAAGGAGCAAGAGCAGTGAGGTAAAGGAGCAAGAGCGGTGAGGTAAAGGAACAAGAGCGGTGAGGTAAAGGAACAAGTGCGGTGAGGTAAAGGAACAACAGCAGTGAGGTAAAGGAACAAGTGCGGTGAGGTAAAGGAACAAGAGCAATGAGGTAAAGGAACAAGTGCGGTGAGGTAAAGGAACAAGAGCGGTGAGGTAAAGGAACAAGAGCGGTGAGGTAAAGGAACAAGAGCAATGAGGTAAAGGAACAAGAGCGGTGAGGTAAAGGAACAAGAGCAATGAGGTAAAGGAACAACAGCGGTGAGCTAAAGGAACAAGAGCAGTGAGGTAAAGGAGCAAGAGCAGTGAGGTAAAGGAACAACAGCGGTGAGGTAAAGGAACAACAGCGGTGACGTAAAGGAACAAGAGCAGTGACGTAAAGGAACAAGTGCAGTGACGTAAAGGAACAAGAGCAGTGAGGTAAAGGAACAAGAGCAGTGTGGTAAAGGAACAACAGCAGTGAGGTAAAGGAACAAGAGCAGTGAGGTAAAGGAACAACAGCAGTGAGGTAAAGGAACAAGAGCAGTGTGGTAAAGGAACAAGAGCAGTGAGGTAAAGGAACAAGAGCAGTGAGGTACAAGTCTTTTCAGCCACTCACTGGAGGTTAACTCTAAATATTGTTGTGTGTTTCTGAAATAATCCCATGCCCCTGGAGCAGAGGGTGTTGAAGGCCTTGTTTAAGGATTTAACTAAGGGTTCTGCTTGGCAATGCCACAGCCAGAGCTTCTGATCTTCTTCTGATCATTAAACCTCTGCACCATCACTGGAAGAAATGAGCCTTACAGTTGGACTGAGGGATCGTTCGAGACATTTGGAATTGTTGCTTTGCAAAATCAGCCAGCTGAATACATCTGAATTCCGAGTCTTGTCACTCATCTTCATCTCTGAGGTAAAAAATGAATAAGCTCTGTGTGGGACTTTAGGAAACGTAAACTCGTCTTGCTCACCACTCGACTTTTCACCACAGGGGTCCTGCAATACCCCCCTGCCTCTTCATAGCGAGCGATCCGCCACACCCATCTGGACGGTAAAATTTCCCTAGTAGGTTCAGCATAGCAGTGAGGCTGCACCTGAGTCTTCCGTGTTCTGTTCTTCAGAGCTGAGTAGGCACAGGAGAGACTATTCCAGGCCTAATTACCGCTGCTTAATTAGTGTGGGGGCGAAAGCTCGAAGGGGCACCTGCAGTCTTACTTCATATGCTGACAGGGAGGAACAAGTGTTAATGTTCTGTATTTATGATAATACTCCCAAAGTGTGTGTGCGTATGTGTGTGGGGGTTAACACCTGAGAAAGCTTCCCTAACCACTCCAGATGAACAGAAGGGGAGGAACAGTACTGAGGGTAATTACATAAGTGCTGCAATAATACAAGCAAATTGTACAGGAATGAGAGAGAGAACAAGCACAATTTGGAACACTATGAAAATTTCAGTGAATGTGTGTGTGGAAGAAAAAGGAAACACAAATAGCAATATTCCTTTACCTCACTGTTGTTGTTCCTTTACCTCACTGTTGTTGTTCCTTAACCTCACTGCTGTTGTTCCTTTACCACACTGCTGTTGTTCCATTACCTCACTGCTGTTGTTCCATTACCTCACTGCTGTTGTTCCTTTAACTCACTGCTGTTGTTCCTTTACCTCACTGCTGTTGTTCCTTTACCTCACTGTTGTTGTTCATTAATTTTCCAGAACAAGTGGACAAGCGAAGAAAAAAAAATATACTGGAAACTATACTGTTAATTTTATGAAACAACAGCAGTGAGGTAAAGGAACAACAGCAGTGAGGAACAACAACAGTGCTGTTGTTCCATTACCTCACTGCTGTTGTTAATTTACCTCACTGCCGTTGTTAATTTACCTCACTGCTGTTGTTCCTTTACCTCACTGCTGTTGTTCCATTACCTCACTGCTGTTGTTCCTTTACCTCACTGCTGTTGTTCCTCACTGCTGTTGTTCCATTACCTCACTGCTGTTGTTTCATAAAATTAACAGTATAGTTTCCAGTATATTTATTTTTTTTCTTCGCTTGTCCTCTTGTTCTGGAAAATTAATGTCAGTGTGCAAAATATAATCCATCAAAAGATGAAAGCTGAGGACATTCAAAAAATGATAGCAGGAAAGATTAAGTCTCTCTTTATGAAAGTACACACACACACACACACACACACACACACACACACACACACACACACACACACACACACACACACACATAAATACAAATATCATACACACACACTCACACGCATACAGTATGCACACACACTCTCACATCCACATATAGTACACACACACACACACACACACACACACACACACACACACACACAACACATACACACACACACACACATAATACACACACTCACACAAACATACAGTACGCAAACATACACTCACACATATAATACACACTCTCTCTCTCTCTCTCTCTCTCACACACACACACACACACACACGCACACACACACACACACACAAATATTCGTGTACAATAGACATTACATGCTTTATGGTGGATGCAGGAACTGTGTGACCAACAGGCGAATATTTAGGTCCCTCCATTCGTCCTGTTTTTAGCAGTAAAGTAAAGTTAAGGTATTATCAGGTTTAACCCTTTTCACCCTGTACACTGGTGTTTCTCTGTTCCAGCAGAATGGCACATAATGACTTATCGTGCAAGTCTGGTATAAAATTAGTCAGGTTCTTTTAGTTCTCATGTAAAACTACAAATTCTTAAAAACAAAAAAAACAAAACAAAAAAAAAACAGTGAATTTGGGCAAAACGAAACAGATGCTACGGTCCTCAGGCCAGAAAATAGTTCAGGACTAAATGTTAGCTGTCCGGTGTCTTTCGTACCGAAACCTTCATCAAAACTGACCTTCATACTGTGAGAATGATTCCTTTAAACTGTAAGGTGACGCCATTTAATATGCAGGGTGAAATTAATGCTAAAAAAAAACAAACAACAAACCTCTAGTCAGTGCATATCTGTCCCCTTTGGAAGGTCCGTCTCCAGGGGAATCAGTAAGTGATCACCCAAGGCCAATGTAATCACACACAGCTGGTCAATACCGAATCAGGCGCTGCTGCAGCATCACTGCAAGGTCCTCACACATTAATGCCATGCATTAATTATTGACACTAAATTTAATTTGAAAGGCAAGCATATACACCTACACACCGATCAGCCTTTTAATAATCCATACAAGCAGCATGAGGTTTAATCATATCGCTATCGATTAATATACGGCGACTAAGAGCAGTCAGGCATACCTTATGACCCATAAACATATCACCTTCATATCACTAAAGTGTGAGGTGAAGAGAGGAACGGGACAAAAGCTGGAACAGGGAAGAACATCGGCGTGAGATAGCGAGCTTGTTCGGAGAGAGTGTCTGGGGGAGGGGTTTGCTTCAAGGTGAGGAAGGATTAACGAATCAAAAGGAAATAAGGAAGTGACGTTACAGAAAGGGTCAAATCCTGTTACACCTTCCTTCTGCTCCATCCAGCTTTTCTTCCATCAGTGTACTAGTCTAATGTGGGAAAAAGGGACAACTCTCTAAAGTATGTCCTTCGGTCAGAGCAGGCGGAGATGGAAAATTGAGCCGAAGAAGAAGGAGGAGGAGGAGGAGGAGGAGGAGGAGGAGGAAAAGAAGAAGAGAATTAGAAGTAGAAAAAAAGGAGGGGAGAAGAAGAAGAAGAAGAAGAAGAAGAAGAAGAAGAAGAAGAAGAAGAAGAAGATGAAGACGAAGAAGAAGACGAAAGAGGGAGAGAAAGAAGAAGAAGGAGGAGGAGGACTTGTACTGAGTATTAGTCTTCGTCTTTGTCTCCAGCCTCCGCCTCCTGCCTTCGATTCTCCTTCGGATTCTTCGGCTTCTACTTCCCCTCGCCTCGCTTCGCTTCTCCCCCTCCTTCGTTTCTCCTCCGCTCCTCTCTCCTCCTCCTCCGCTTCCCTCTGTCTCTCCCTCCTCCTCCTCCTCATACTCTTCTTCTTCTCCTTTTCTTCTTCACCTTTTCCTTTTCTCCTCCTCCTCCTTCTTTCTTCTTCTTCGTCTTCTTCTTCTTCTCGCTTCTGCCCCTCCTCCTCTCCTTCTCCTTCTCCCCCTCCTTCTTTCTCCTCCTCCTCCTCCTAATCCTCTCCTCCCTCTTTCTCCCTCCTCCTCCTCTTTTTCTTCTTCTTCTCCTCCTCCTCTTTTTCTTCTTCTTCTTCTTCTTCTTCGCTTCCCCTCCTCTCCTTCTCCTTCTCCCCCTCCTTCTTTCTCTCCTCCTCCTCCTCCTCCCTCCTTCCCTTCCTCCTCCTCCTTCTCCACCTCTTCCTCCTCCATCTTCTCCTCCTTCTCTTCCTCCCCCTCCTCCTTCTCCTTCTCTTCCTCCTGATTCTCCTCCTCCTTCTCCTCCTTCTGATCCTCCTCCTTCTCCTTCTCTTCCTCCTGATTCTCCTCCTCCTCCTCCTCCTTCTGATCCTCTTCCTCCTCCTCCTCCTCCTCCTCTTTTTCTTCTTCTTCTGCTCCTCCTCTTTTACTGCTCCTCTTCTTCTTCTTCTTCTTCTTCTTCTTCTTCTTCTTCTTCTCCTCCTCCTCTTCTTCTCCTCCTCCTCTTTTTCTTCTTCTCCTCCTCCTCCTCCTCCTCCCTCTTTCCCTTCCTCCTCCTCCTTCTCCTCCTCCCTCTCCTTCTCCTCCTCCTTCTTTTCTTCCACCTCCTTCTCCTTCACTTCCTCCTTCTCCTCCTCCTTCTCCTCCTCCTCCTCCTCCTCCTTTCTCTTCTCCTACTCCTCTCTCCTCCTACTTCCTCTCCTCCTCCTCAGAAGAAGAAGAAGAGGAGGAGGAGGAGGAGGAGGAGGAGGAGGAACTCCAGTTCTCATCTTTAACACGTAGCAGTGACTGGATCAGAGATAGTTTGCCACCTGCCGCTGGAGGTTATGAGTGGAAGCCGTCAGTCTACAAGCCTGGACCAGTGAACCATCTCAGCACCGAGATCTATGGAGATAATGAAATCTGTGCGTCTGACAGCTAGAAGGATCACCGTAGAGGTTTTATTCTAATTCACTCGTCCTCTTTGCAAATCACACATCACCTGTGGAATGCCAATGTGGTCGCAGGTGAAAAATAAACGAACGGTACAGAGCGCGAGCCCGCGGCCACGGAGCCGAACGCTAAGGGGCTTTTACTCGGTGCGATCTTTAACTAGACCATATTAGGATATTGTTTTGGGTGGTTGCTTCGATAGCGCGGTTTAATATCCCAGTTTATGCCTCCCAGCTAGAGCGCAAGAACCGCGCGCGGTGTTAAAGCTAAGATCTTCACAGCCTTTTAATAAATGCATGTAACATCACCAGAGCCCTCCCTCCCTTCCTCCCTCCCTCCCTCCCATGCACCGCATTATCTGGAGAAACTCTCTTTAACGAATCAGATTATGAAAACCTCATATTAAAAGCCTCTCATGTAACAAAGAACTCAAAGGCCCCATCCAGCTCTTTCACCTCCTGTCTGAGGTTTCAATGAGAGCTTCAATATCATCGAGCGGAGGCCCACCTCGCTAGCCGCTAAGGCAAAGGGTTGCTGCTGTAATCTAATAGATATTGTATTGCTTACAGCGGTACATGCATAGGGAGTGGCGCTCTTTTCAATGGGCCCTAAATGGGAGATGAATAGAGTCAGGCATTCTGAAGGACGCCTAAACTTAATTTGAGTGAGTTAAAAGGTTGGAGATGGTATCGAGCGGCTCGGACGGAGCCTGGGCGTTAGCGGAGCCGTTTCGCTGCTATTTCAATGGGCACTTTTCCTGTTAAAGGCCTCCTTGCCAGGCCCATCTCATTTTCTTTAAAAGCCCATGCACCACCTTAAAGCATTATTAAAACAGTGTGAGAGAGCAGGAGGTTAGTGTGGAGCGCACAGGACACGTGACACGGTGACTCGTGGACACTCACTTACGGTACACTGCAGTACAGAGCGCTTCTGAGGTAGTTATAGATAATGAGAATGATGATGGAGGCGATAGGTTCGAATCGATGCGGCTCTTAAACGGAATGCATTGTTTTGGGATATATTACGTCGTCCTGTCAGTCCTTTTAAGGCCCTGGAGTGGAGAGCAGAGTGCAGGATGGGGAGCTGAAGCGGTTCATGAACAAGACCCCATGTGTAACATTATCTGAGGATAGATATGTAAATTTATACAAAGTACATCATCTCTGGCTAAATGTCAATGTGGTGGCATGTGTGTGTGTGTGAATGTGTGTATATGTGTGTGTATGTGTGTATACAGTATGTATGTGTATATGTGCTTGTGCGTGTGTGTTTATGTCTGCTTGTGTATGTTTGTTTGTGTGTATGTGTGTGTATGTGTGCTTGTGTATGTGTGTGTATGTTTTTGTGTGTATGTGTGCTTGTGTATGTGTGTGTATGTGTGTGTTTTTGTGTGTATGTGTGCTTGTGTATGTGTGTGTGTGCGTTTTTGTGTGTATGTGTGTGTATATGTGTGCTTGTGTATGTGTTTGTATGTGTGCTTGTGTATATGTGTGTATGTGTTTGTGTGTATACAGTATGTGTGTGTATATGTGTGTATATGTGTATGTGTATACAGTATGTGTGTGTATGTGCTTGTGCGTGTGTGTTTGTGTGTATACAGTATGTGTGTGTATACAGTATGTGTGTGTATATGTGCTTGTGCGTGTGTGTGTTTGTGTGTGTTTATGTGTGCTTGCGTATGTGTGTGTTTGTGTGTATATATGTGTGTGTGTGTGTGTTTATGTCTGCTTGTGTATGTTTGTTTGTGTGTATATGTGCTTGTGCATGTGTGTGTGTGTGTGCATGTTTGTATATGTGCTTGTGCGTGTGTGTGCATGTGTGTGTATATGTGCTTGTGCGTGTGTGTGCATGTGTGTATATGTGCTTGTGTGTGTGTATATGTGCTTGTGCGTGTCTGTGTGTATATGTGCTTGTGCGTGTGTGTGTGTATATGTGCTTGTGCGTGTGTGTGTGTCGTGTGTGAATATGTGCTTGTGCGTGTGTGTGTCTGTGTGTGTATATGTGCTTGTGCGTGTGTGTGTCTGTGTGTGTATATGTGCTTGTGCGTGTGTATGTCTTGTGCATGTGTGTGTGTATATGTGCTTGTGCGTGTGTGTGTGTATATGTGCTTGTGCGTGTCTGTGTGTGTGTGTATATGTGCTTGTGCGTGTGTGTGTCTGTGCGTGTGTGTATATGTGCTTGTGCGTGTGTGTGTATATATGCTTGTGGGTGTGTGTGCTTATGTATATGTGTGTGTGTGTTTAGCAAATAGTAAAATCTTTGCTGCTGTCCTATATTTATTTTTTAAATAAAAAAGGAGGTTTTATTTCCTCCCTTTATTCCCGATCAGTGTGTGTACTTACTGCTCTGTGCCACACTGACCGTTTGTATTATTTTACTCGTCTTCTTTCTTGTTTTCTTCACACAGGTGAACTTTATGTAGTATTGTGTAGCGTGCTTTAGTTCGCTTGTCTCTTCTACTTCCTGTCTTATGTTCAGCTTCCGTCCTGGAGGAACTTTGTTATTTATTATACTGCGCACCGCGCCGGCTGAAATGACAATAAAATCTTGCTGAGAAAACTACCGAAGCGAACAGGACGTACAGTGATGACGTCATCCGACCGCGTGTCGGGACCGACGGCCGGAACGACGCGCCGCTTTAGGAGCAGTTTTGTGTTTTATCTCTGAAGTGTTTTTTTTTTCTTTCTATAATTTGAAGTAAGGGGGCACAGTGGCTTAGTGGTTATCACGTTCGCCTCACACCGCCAGGGTCGGGGGTTCGATTCCCGCCTCCGCCTCGTGTGTGTGGAGTTTGCATGTTCTCCCCGTGCCTCGGGGTTTCCTCCGGGTATTCCGGTTTCCTCCCCCGGTCCAAAGTCATGCATGGTAGGTTGATTGGCATCTCTGGGAAATTGTCCATAGTGTGTGAGTGTGTGAGTGAATGAGAGTGTGTGTGTGCCCTGTGATGGGTTGGCACTCCGTCCAGGGTGTATCCTGCCTCGATGCCCGATGACGCCTGAGATAGGCACAGGCTCCCCGTGACCCGAGAAGTTCGGATAAAGCGGTAGAAAATGAGTGAGTTTGAAGTAAAAGAAAAAAAGCGTCAGAATAAAGCTTATGAGAGATTGAGGGTAGATTTCAATTCACAGGAACACCTTTTGCGCACACTGTGTGCTTCAGATGAAGAAGAAGAAATATCCTCTTCCTCTTCTCTTAACTCGTTCCTTTCCTTCCTGTCGGCTCGGTCGGAGGCGTCCGAATCGGACCTTCCCCTCTCTCTGATTCTCTTTGATAAAAGAAGAAACGGCGCTAATCTCTGCATGCTAACTCTCACACTTTCATGTATTATTTAGTGTTGGCTTTTTTTAAAATAAATATATATATAAATCACTGAAGTGCTTGTACTAACTTTCTGTAGAACAGACCAGGATTAATGTCTTATTGAACATGGTACGAGTTCCTATTTGTGTAGCTTCAGATCATGTGTTTGCTCAGCAAGTAACAATGCTGCCGTTTCAGTCGTCACCTGAGGATCCTACGGCGGGCCGAGAGAGAGAGAGAGAGAGAGTCGTAATGAGATCAGAGTCATAATGAGATTTATCAAGAGCGGCCACTTTGTATGCGGCGCGGCCTCGGACTCCGGCGCTCGGAAAATCCGCGCTTTTTTTAATGGATTGCGTAATGGATAATATAAAACCGTTTCATTGTAGAATAAATCACACGTCAAAATAAAACCTAGAATACGAGTCGAGCGTGTGACCGCGAACATGACAAATTTGCATGTAGCATGCTCGGCTTCCTCGAATCTGCAGATAAGCATAGAACTTAACGGCATACATGATAATTTATTAGTAGTTTTAAAATATTCATAAATATCGAATTAATCATTTATAACACATCTTTAAATTAACGGGCGTCCTTGAAGTTCTACAGTACTTACAATGAATTGCCTCCGTGGACCGGGTCCCCTGGGCGATTTTACACGTGCTACTAACAAATTTTTAGCTCCGGATATTTTGTGCGTACTGTATTGGAGTGGAAATCGAATGATGTCTTTAACACGATGACGCGACGGGTTTTCGGCGTCCAAAAAAGCACTAGGTTTCATGTAGTCTGCTGAACTGAATGTGAAGGGTAAAGGCCGAAGAGTTAAACAGGGTTTGTTGTTGCTGGGAGTCGACCTGCTTGTTGACCTCGTCTGAGACTACGGTGATATCTGCGATCCCTCCGGGGCTCGACAGGAGCATAACAATAAAATCTGTGCACTTATAGTTTTCTTTTTCTGACCGGAAGAGGCTAAAAGTTTCACCGACAAAATACTGTATAAAGTGAGATAAAGTATATCATCATTTGCTGGGATTACATACACTGGTGTATGTGGTATTGTTCTTGAGTATAATTACACCGGGGGGGGGGACGGGGGGACGGTGGCTTAGTGGTTAGCACGTTCGCTTCACACCTCCAGGGTCGGGGGTTCGATTCCCGCCTCCGCCTTGTGTGTGTGGAGTTTGCATGTTCTCCCTGTGCCTCGGGGGTTTCCTCCGGGTACTCCGGTTTCCTCCCCGGTCCAAAGACATGCATGGTAGGTTGATTGGCATCTCTGGAAAATTGTCCGCAGTGTGTGTGTGTGTGTGTGTGTGTGTGAGTGAATGAGAGTGTGTCTGTGCCCTGTGATGGGTTGGCACTCCGTCCAGGGTGTATCCTGCCTCGATGCCCGATGACGCCTGAGATAGGCACAGGCTCCCCGTGACCCGAGAAGTTCGGATAAGCGGTAGAAAATGAATGAATAATTACATTGTTGTACATTTCCATGATTTTTTTTTTAATTAAATAAAACAACGTAAAAAGTAACGACGATTAAAACGCCGTATGTGCAAACGATTTTTGGAGCTTATTTTGCGATCCAATCAAAATCAAGCAGTTTTCTGCCAAAAGTCTACACTTCACCCAAGTCTGATAGTAGAGACAGATGAGTATCTCTGGCCCAATTTATCAGGTATCCTCAGTTTTTTAAATGCTTGAAAGCAAGCGGTGCGATAACGATCTGCAAATCACGCGAACCCAAACCCACCGAGATATCGGGATCTCACAGCTCGACGTCGGACTCGCGGACACGTGCGCAGGGAAGACGTCGGTTTGCCGATCGAGCGGATCTTTTGAAGTTTTTTGCATATGAAAGCTCCGTATTATCCCATAATATTATTATCCCATATTATTGTGCACTATTACATCAGAATTGCACATTTTTCCGAGCAGCAGATATGTTAATCCCTCTACACGGCTTCTCTCTTTCTTTCTACCCATCCCGAGGCATCCAGACATCATACCAGCTCCGATCGTCTTCCGTGCGATGAAGCTTCTGGACCTCCGCCGAGACGAGGCCGACTCTGTGAGGATCCCGAGACGTCTACAGATCTACCAGCTCCATTTGGACTCTGTGATACTAAAGAGGAGATCTGAACTGCATGTGATCTTTACACCGATACAACATCTGTTTGACTGTATATTTATAATCACACCCTCTAGTGTCACCCAGATGAGGATGAGGTTCCCCTCTGAGTCTGGTTCCTCTCAAGGTTTCTTCCTTTACCATCTAAGTGAGTTTTTCCTTACCACTGCTTCCTGAGTCACCTCCCTCAGACTTGGGATAAACTGGTAGCTCAGTGGTTAAGGTGTTGGGCTACTGATCGGAAGGTTATGGGTTCGAACCCCAGGTCCACCAAGCTGCTTTGAGTCAATGTCTATTGTAAAATAAACACGAATCGTATTAAACTCGAGACGTCTTCGAAGTTGTAGTTGTAGTTGTGACTACGGTAAAAATCATGGAGGAAAATCAGTGTGTGTGTGTGTGTGTGTATCGGCTCAACTCTTAAGGGAACGACGAACAACGTCGAAGCTGCACTACACTCTGCTCCGTCACTCTCACGTTTGCCCGGGATGCCAAAATGTTAATGCCTACCGGAATGTTCCTGCCCTCTTACAAATGTAATCCCTTGTGCTTTCCCGTAAGAAACACGAGTTATCAGAGACAACAGCTGTTAGGGGTAGCGTGCGCTTTCGTGCTGGCAGGATGTAAGATTCTGGCACCACGGCCCAGGTTTAAGAAAGAAAATCAGCAAGCATCTGTATGCGCTTATCAAACATTCTCATCAACGGATTAGCGCCACGTACCACGGACCTGGAGTGAAACGAATCGTCACCTCGGAGGAGGATTTTCAGGAAGAGTTTAGGAGCGGAAAGGTGCTTAATATTCCAAAATAACGGAATCCGTTTTAAGAGGAGGAAGAAAGAACTTTCATTCATTCCTTCATTCATTTCCTACCGCTTATCCGAACGTCTCGGGTCACGGGGAGCCTGTGCCTATCTCAGGCGTCATCGGGCATCGAGGCAGGATACACCCTGGACGGAGTGCCAACCCATCACAGGGCACACACACACACTCTCAATCACTCACACACTCACACACTACGGACAATTTTCCAGAGATGCCAATCAACCTACCATGCATGTCTTTGGACCGTGGGAGGAAACCGGAGTACCCGGAGGAAACCCCCGAGGCACGGGGAGAACATGCAAACTCCACACACACGAGGCGGAGGCGAGAATCGAACCCCCGACCCTGGAGGTGTAGCTTTTTATGACAAATTCACACCTGCTAGCGATTTATTTCCTGTGACACTGTAAGGGACATGTCAATCGAGCGACTGGAGAAAAGCCCTATAGTGTAAGCTGGAGCTTGGGGATGGTTTATTGACCTTTAATGCTTAACATGCTTCTCTTTAATCCTGCACACTTACATTTGTCCTTTCTGTAGCTGCGCTGACATTGGGACGTTCTGCCGGTCAGAATCTTCCCGTCCTCTTAAAATACGAGACCCTGCGAAAAAGTCGTTCATCGGCAACAGGACTTTTTAAATCAGTTTATTTTTAAGTTTAAACACCAAAAAAAAATCTTATTGACTTTTGCTCAACAATAATGCCTTCTTTTTTTTTTTTTTCTTTTTTTTTTAGGTGATCAGGTTTATTCATTCATTCATTCATTTTCTACCGCTTTTCGAACTTCTCAAGTCACTGGAAGCCTGTGGCGTCATCGGGCATCGAGGCAGAACCCATCTCTCATTCACTCACACACTACGGACAATTTTCCAGAGATGCCGATCAACCTACCATGCATGTCTTTGGACCGGGGGAGGAAACCGGAGTACCCGGAGGAAACCCCCGAGGCACGGGGAGACCATGCAAACTCCACACACACTCCTTAAAGATCACTTAAAAGTGAGAGGCACATAGTGGAAACCTTTCGGTTAAGGGCCTTGCTCAGGGAAGGGCAGCTTGGGGTTCGAACCCATGACCTTCTGATCAGTAGCCCAACACCTTAACCAAGGAAAACAAGAACAGCTGATAAACATTGGGAGAGCTGTGAAGAAAACCCCCCAAAAACAGTTAGTGCCTTCACCGATAACCTCCACAGAGCAGGGGTGAAGGTATCATAATCCACCGTTTGAAGAAGATTTTAAGAGCAGAAATATTCAGGCCATACCATAAGGACGTATCACTGAATCTGAAGACGAGACCTGACTTCACAAGGAACCGATATTACACTCTACCACATCGATGGAAAGCCCAAAGTGTGAAGAATTAAAGGATCTGTTTATGATCCAAAACATCCGAGATCATCTCTGAATCCTGCTGGATGTTGTGTCACGGCTCGGGCTCGAATCCATGCTTTTTCTGGAACAGTTCAAAATTAAAACACCATATGGACATTTTCTTAAGCATTTTCTTTCATGGCACAAGGGATAGCTGAAGTTTACCCACACAAACAAGCAGAGGGCAATTGTTTTTTACACCCTGAACAATACAGATAGTCAAACCGCATTTTCACAATAACAGCTCCGTGTTTCCACACAAGACGTCAGAAGTTTAGTTGCTGTGATCTGAGATCCCTTACAGCACTGCTGAGGGCCAAAGAATAAGCAGGTCTGTGGTTTAGCTCCTGGGGAACATGTCAAGGAGCAGGGCATTGGCAGATATCTGCAGCGTTTTAAACAGGAACTCCAAAGGGCCCTCGAGGCAGACATACAGAGAGACATACAGAGAGACAGACATACAGAGAGATAGACAGAGAGATAGACAGAGAAACAGACATACAGAGAAACAGACAGAGAGATAGACAGAGAGATAGACAGAGAAACAGACATACAGAGAGATAGACATAGTGACAGACATACAGAGAGATAGACATACAGAGAGATAGACAGAGTGACAGACATACAGAGAGATAGACATACAGAGAGATAGACAGAGTGACAGACATACAGAGAGATAGACATACAGAGAGATAGACAGAGTGACAGACATACAGAGAGATGGACTGAGAGACAGACAGAGAAACAGACAGAGAGACAGACAGAGAAACAGACATACAGAGAGACAGACATACAGAGAGACAGAGAGACAGACATACAGAGAGATGGACTGAGAGACAGAGTGACAGACATACAGAGAGATGGACAGAGAGACAGACATACAGAGAGACAGACATACAGAGAAACAGACATACAGAGAGACAGACAGAGAAACAGACATACAGAGAGACAGACAGAGAGACAGACATACAGAGAGCTAGACAAAGAAACAGACAGACGGATAAATGGATATATTGATGGATGGATGGATTGATGGATGGATTGATGGATGGATTGATGGATGGATGGATGAACAGTCATATCTTATGTTCCTCTCTTCTGATGAAGTGCTTCTGAGTGTAAAAAGTAGTAAAAAGTTGTAATAGCAGAAACCAAGCACCAGTTTGCAAAGAGAGACAATAACATCATGGATCCATGATCAGGCATCAGGTCGATGGAGTGCCGACGGTTCACTGACAGCTTGTGGCAGATGTGTCAGAATGGTGAGTGTAGTTATGGATGTGTGCTCGTGTCAACTGGTCAGTGATTAGTCAGTGATTTCTTTAGTTAACTACCAACTACATCATTAGTCAGACTGTACACATGAACATGTACGATCCAACATGTCACCCAAACCTTATGGTGTTTATAACACTTACCAAACAGTTTGACAGACCGAAGGCAGAAGCTCCAATAAACTGAAACCACTATTGTTTCTGGTTGTATCCTCCTCATGAGGTGTTGAGTCGAATCCTCAGCTAACTAACACCTCCCTGAGTTGAAGTGTGTGTTGGGAGAAGGGCTACACTACTACACCATGTGGTGGACTGGGCTGTAGAAACTCATTTGCACTTCAAACAACGATTTATTTTGTGTCAACGTCATAACTTCATAGATTCCATTCATTCATTTTCTACCTCGGGTCACGGGGAGCCTGTGCCTATCTCAGGCGTCATCGGGGCATCGAGGCAGGATACACCCTGGACGGAGTGCCAACCCATCGCAGGGTACACACACACTCTCATTCACTCACACACACACACACACACTACGGACAATTTATCCAGAGATGCCAATCAACCTACCATGCATGTCTTTGGACCGGGGGAGGAAACCGGAGTACCCGGAGGAAACCCCCGAGGCACGGGGAGAACATGCAAACTCCACACACACACACAAGGCGGAGGCGGGAATCGAACCCCCGACCCTGGAGGTGTGAGGCGGATCACTTAAAAGTGAGAGGCACATAGTGGAAACCTTTCCGTAAGCACACGGAGGAAAAGTTATTATTTGGAATAACGACTAAACCCCAAACACCTTCCCGAGTGTGTGTGATATGTTCGAAGCTATCGGAAGTGTAAAGCAAAACTTCTTAAAAAGACATTTGAAAGTCAAACAAAAAAACCCATTCGATCAACGAAGACATTTACATTTACAGCATTCGGCGGACTCTCTGATCCAGAGCGACGTACAAAAGTGCTTAAGTCTCTGTCGTTGATGCATTAACTCTGGTTCACTATTGCCCCTTTTCCACCGAGGCGGTTTGAGTGCAGGTTCGGAGCCTAATTTAGAACCAGTTCTTTCTTTCGACCGCCAAAGCACCGGCTCTGAACCAGGAAAAGTGGTTCTTAAGTAGCACCAAAACGTTGCTGGTCTAGACTTAAGAACCGCTTGTGTCAGGAGCTGTGGGCGGGGCTACTGTTAGCGCATTTGATAACGTACCTTAAGTATACTAATGTTTAATACACTTTTACTTTACAGCGATATGATACATTATCAGCACACATGATAGTAGGTAGCTACATGCTAAGGCGAACTTTTTTATGTGTTAACGATAAAATAACGTTATGTACTTTATCGATCACAACCTCCGTTTATACAGATTACACGAAGCCGCAAGTACACGTTTTATTCACCGCGTTTGGATGCCGATGTAGGTTCGCAAAGCCATGAGCATTAACAGTAAAGCAACATCCGGCATTGTTGTCGTGTTTGTGTTTGCCGCTGCTGCGCTAACGTCGCTGGGACACGTGACACGTATACAGTGACGTCACACTCCGCGCTGTGACGCTCTCTAACCGATGGAAAGGCAAAACGGTTCTTAGAAGGTTCGCCAGTGGAACCAACTTTGAACCAGCACCAGCGCTAGCTCTGAACCAGCACCCGGGTCTTTCTGGTGGAAAAGAGGCATAGGTTACATACTTAAGATACCATGAGACTAAAACATATTTCAATTTTTTTTCATATACATATATATATATACACAGTGATGCCTCGAGATACGAGTGCATTGACATACAGTACAGACCAAAAGTTTGGACACACCTTCTCATTCAAAGAGTTTGACTTTATTTTCATGACTATAAAAAATTGTAGATTCACACTGAAGGCATCAATACTATGAATGAACACGTGTGGAATTATATACATAACAAAAATGTGTGAAACGACTGAAAATATGTCATATTCTAGGTTCTTCTAGGTTGATTACTGCTTTGCACACTCTTGGCATTCTCTTGATGAGCTTCAAGAGGTCGTCACCTGAAATGGTCTTCCAACAGTCTGGAAGGAGTTCCCAGAGATGCTTAGCACTTGTTGGCCCTTTTGCCTTCACTCTGCGGTCCAGCTCACCCCAAACCGTCTCGATCAGGGTTCAGGTCCGGTGACTGTGGAGACCAGGTCATCTGGTGCAGCACCCCATCACAAATAGCCCTTACACAGCCTGGAGGTGTGTTTGGAGTCATTGTCCTGTTGAAAAGGGGGTGTGTCCAAACTTTTGGAAGGTGTGTCCAAACTTTTGGTCTGTACTGTACGGATTTTTTGAGATACGAGCTGTGATCCGACCAAATTTTTTGCCTTGAGATACGAACAAATCTTTGAGATACGAGCATACGAGCCGCCGGCGAAGCCGAAAAACAAAGATCCCCGACAACCACGTGTGAGATACGAACATCCGGGAGTAAATAAAAGGGAGGAAGAAACAAACCTCCTTGGACAGGTTTTTATTAAAACGACCAGCAGATGTTAGTGAGGAAAGAGTGACGAAAAAAGGCAAAAACAAGCGAAGAGAAAAGCGATGAAGAAAATGAAACGAGATGAATGTAAAGAAAACAGAAATTGTAGCAAGTAAGTTCAGTCGTTAAGAGAATTTCGGTTAAGTTCGTTAATTTTAGTGAAGTGAAAAGTTCCATTTCAGTGTAAAGTAGCATTAAGAGCGTACGGTAGCGAGTGAGTGAACGAAAGTGAGAGCGTAATTCCTCCTAACTCCTCCGCCTGTTTACTCCTCCCTCGACCTCCGAGCTCGAGTCGTCTGATCTCCGAGGTAAATAATACACTTTATATAATAAAACCTTCTTTTTTATTACTGTATGTTTTTATACAATATTTCTCATTTATAAATAACAGGTTCTGTACAATTTGTCATATTCAAAACACACAAACAAAACGACCGGAGTGGAATTTTGCGAGCTGGAACGGATTAATGGGATTTCAATCCATTTAAACGGGGAAAATCGCTCTGAGATACGAGCAAATCGAGATACGAGCGACGTCACGGAACGGATTAAACTCGTATCTCGAGGTATCACTGTATACATATTTACATACAACACACAGGGAGGAAGTGCTAGTTGAAGTAGGTCTTCAAGAGATGGTTGTGTAGGACACAGAAAAACAGAACAGGCAAAAGATTTACTCACTTTACTCACTACAGCCATCTC
>NC_062527.1:2509361-2539361 GCF_022655615.1 Tachysurus fulvidraco
CATTGTGCTGAAATTCCTAATGAGAGCTCACTTTCATTTCAAACTGATTACTTTTACATTATGTCGTGTACTCTACTCCGTGTGCTTTGTACACTTACGATGAACAATAAGGTGTAACAGGATTCATAGGTTTCAGGAGCACATCCGAGTATCCGTACGTGCAGATGGCCCGTTAGTCCGGTACCGAGAGATCCGAGCGGATTCGACCCGTCTCCGGAGGCCGCATGTTCTCTCGGCAGACAGAAATGCGAGCGTTATATACTGTAGCTCTGACTATATAGATGTATGGATTGATATTTGTAAAACCGACGGAGTGCATAATCGCTTTGGTATTTCTGTAGGTGTGGGGAATTAATGCCTGCCTCTAACAATCAAATGTACAAATTGTGTAATCATAGCAGGTCTGTCATAATAGAGTGGTGCAAATTACACTACAGAGAGTGAGAGAGAGAGAGAGAGAGAGAGAGAGCGAGAGAGAGAGAGAGAGAGAGAGAGAGAGAGAGAGAGAGAGAGAGGGAGAGAGAGAGAGAGGCAGAGAGGGAGAGAGAGAGAGAAGAGTGAGAATAGTTTATATATTTATATATATCTGAACCATATACTCTACAGCTATAGTGCTATCTTTTATCTGTCGATCTATAGCTCTCTCTTTCTATCGCTCTTGCTCTCTCCACTCTCCTCTCTCTCCTATCCATCTACTTCTAGCCCTCTACCATCTCCCCTTTTCTACTTCTCGCTATCTCTCTCTCTCTATCTCACTCTCTCACCATCTCTCTCATCTCTCTATCTCTCACTATATCCCACAAAAACTATAGATATCGCAACAGATATATAATACTCTCCTCACCTCTATACTATCTCTATATCTCTCTCACACTCCTCTCTCATCTCTCTCCTCACACAACATATATATGATTTTCTATATACATATAAATATATATATATATATATATATCTATATATATATATATACATATATACATATACATATTTATATAATTATATATATATACATATATATATAGATATATATATATATATAGATATATATATATATATATAAATAAACATACATATATATTATATATATATATATTTATATATCAACATATATATATATATATATATATATAATAGTATATCACAACAGATATATATATATATATATATATATATATATATTATATATATATAGATAATATATATATATATATCAACATATATATAAATCTATATATAGATATCAACATAATAAATATACATATACATATATATATAAGATATATCAACACAATGATATATATATATATATAGATATATAAGATCAACACTTCATATTATACAAATCGAATCAACATATCTAATCTATACCTATAGAGAGAGAGAGAGAGAGAGAGAGAGAGATCGAGAGAGAGATTAGATTAGTCATCCAGGTTAAGGTAAAACAGTGTGCAGCCTTCAGACGGTGTGACTTGTGAGGTCAAGGCTAAACTGCCTCGCCCTGACCTCACTCCCCTTTCTAGTGTACAGCAGTCTGACATTTTCAGGTCACTGAGTGAAAACAGCATGGTCTCTGTTGTCTGCTAATTATTTAGTTAGGGTAACCTACAGTCAGAGGGGACGCTCTCTCTCTCTCTCTCTCTCTCTCTCTCTCTCTCTCTCTCTCTCTTGTGCTGTGCAACACCAACACACAAACAGATCTCCCAGTGGGGGTGAAGGGTGAAGGACAGTTACGGTGGTAGGAGAGGAGTGAAGAGGGGATCTTGTTAATAATTCAGTGAGGGGAGCCGACCGGGGCCTGGGGAGCGAGGGCAAGGAGAGCTTGTCAAAGAGTCAATCAAAAAGACCCTGAGCACACCGAGGTAAGGTCCAGCCACTCAGGTCACGAGCTGCTTGTCTACCACAAAACCCACACACACACCGACTTTCAGCGTGGGGGGTAACAAGAGGAACGGTAGAGAAAGAGAGATTGGCTATGCATATGCATATAAAAAAATAACAAACACCTGCGTGCTTTGGGGTTTTGACTACATTTGCACGAGCATCACGATCGCACCCTCCGTTCCCCCGTCTCCGCCACCACAATTTAGAGCCATATTAGACCCGTTTATCCCACGGGGTATTTTACATGACGCTGTGAGAACAAGCAACGGGCTAAAAGGCTCTGCTCCTGATGATGAAAGCTTTGTTGAGCGGCCAGGTCTATGTACAAAAAAACGATTAGACGGAAATGAGACTTTGAGACATCATTCGTATCCGAATTCAACACCGGATCGTTTTGATTAGTGATATCCAGTTCCGTCATCGTCACCGATTGGTGTGAAGGGGTCACGGGGAGCCTGTGCCTGTCTCAGGCGTCATCGGGCATCGAGGCAGGATACACCCTGGACGGAGTGCCAACCCATCACAGGGCACACACACACTCTCATTCACTCACACACTACGGACAATTTCCCAGAGATGCCAATCAACCTACCATGCATGTCTTTGGACCGGCGGAGGAAACCGGAGTACCCGGAGGAAACCCCCGGGGCACGGGGAGAACATGCAAACTCCACACACACAAGGCGGAGGTGGGAATCGAACCCCCGACCCTGGAGGTGTGAGGCGAACGTGCTAACCACTAAGCCACCGTGACCCCCCTAGTATTTAGCCAACCATTTATGTGGAGCGCAAAAATACGCATAAATGCATAAATCTGTATACTGTCAGTAATCTGTACCTGGAAAAGTCTGTGCTTGTTAGTGCTTCATGGAGCAGTGCGAGTATCACGATTCTTAGATGTTTGTGGATTTCCGTCGACTGGAATGTTACGTGTGTGTGTGTGTGTGTGTGTGTGTGTGTGTGTGTGTGTGTGAGACGATACAAAATCCTTGTCACTGACCCATTGCTACGCCCAATAATTTACACTCTGTACATATACTAGTCTTCATCCACATTTCTACAATTATGCATCCTCGGTTGCCAAATACTTTGCTCCAAAATCCCATCACCAGACATCTCCTAAAATCCAAAACAATGCTTTCAAGCTTGGATCATTGTCAATACTGCCACCAAAGTCATCACATTTTACCCCCAGGGGAAGACACAGGGATTTCCTGATCCTTTCAGAACATGGGATATGTGACACATCTCCTTATGCCCGTCATGTGACACATCTCCTTATGCCCGTCATGTGACACATCTCCTTATGCCCGTCATGTGACACATCTCCTTATGCCCGTCATGTGACACATCTCCTTATGCCCGTCAGGTGACACAGCTCCACGTGCTCCTACATATCACAGGTCATGTCCACCACATCTGACTGACGCTCTGGGTTTTTTACACCCGGTCACTCCGTGTGTCGTCTCTGATCCGATTGCTATCTGATCTGTTAAAACTGTCTCGTTTACATCAGGCCACATAAACACGTCTCGGCGAATCGGATATCGATCCGATCTTTTTACTCCCGCCCAAAATGCTGATATATTTTACCTCATTTCCGGGGTAATTAAAACGGAACACACTTTGGTGTATGCGGTTGTTACAAAAAACATCATTTACTGTTTGCTGCATTTTCACTGGGGGCAGCAGCGCGTTTTAAGACCCAACGAGACGCCTGGGTGAAAGATCAGAGCCAGCGCTGGTGGGAAAACGTGTGTGTTTCTGGCGCGATGCGCGACTCGCGAGTCACCTGCGAGTGACGTACTTCCGTCTGGGAGGAGTTTAGCGCTGACGTATGTGGCTTGAACAACCACGTTCATTTACATTACACCTGTCCAGTTTTCTTCTGAAAACGCGTCCCAGACCCCTCCTGAAGGGGTTCGAACCGTCGGATTTATATCCGTCTCGAAAACGTTTCGGAGGGCATTTAGACCTGTTCTTATTACGATCGGATAGATATCGGATCACAAGAAAACGCATGAAGTGACCGGTGTATGTAAAAAAGCCCCTCTATCCAAAGCAATTTGAGACAGGATACAAACTGAGCGTTGAGGGTAAGAGGCTTATTCAAGGGCCCAAAAGTGACAGCTTTGTATTGCTGGGATTTAAACACATGACATTGTGATCAGCAGTGGCAGTACCTCAACAACAGCCTGCTAGGACAGCCTAACATTAACAGCTCCACCTCTGTCCACTTTCTGTTGGTCAGCCTGTAGATTATCCTACCCCCTACGCTCCCTATGGCAATTACCCCGTACTCTCCGGCTCCTGTAAAGTATGTGGATGAGATAAGTTCTTTCTGCTCGCACGCAGACGACGGCTTGCTTTTGTGTCCTTAAACAGCCACGTGCTTGGATCGTATACTGGCTCGAGTCACTGTAGATAAAAGCAGAATGGATAAATGTAATGTGAACCGAATGTCATCTCACAGATGATTAATATAATGTAGTTTAATTCGTATACTGCTTTCGGGACATCATACGTCACATCCGGCTTAGTGGTTAGCAAGTCCGCCTCACACCTCCAGGGTCGGGGTTCGATTCCCGCCTCCGCCTTGTGTGTGTGTGGAGTTTGCATGTTCTCCCCGTGCCTCGGGGGTTTCCTCCGGGTACTCCGGTTTCCTCCCCCAGTCCAAAGACATGCATGGTAGGTTGATTGGCATCTCTGGAATATTGTCCATAGTGTGTGTGTGTGTGAGTGAGTGAATGAGAGTGTGTGTGCCCTGTGATGGGTTGGCACTCCGTCCAGGGTGTATCCTGCCTCGATGCCCGATGACGCCTGAGATAGACACAGGCTGCCCGATGACGCGAGATAGTTCGGATAAGCGGTAGGAAATGTCTACTATTCAAAATCAGCACAAATAATAAGGCAAAAATGAGACGTTTACGGATAATACAGAAAATACTCGCGCCTAGAAGCAGAGTTTCTGTGTCTAACAGCTGTGAATACAGTTAATCTATTAGAAGGGTATAACTAGAGGAAGTCCATTAGAACACTGGGAGAAAAGGCGGCGGTCTATTAGAGCACAAGCACAGAGAGGATGTCAGTGATGAATGATTCAAATGCGGTGAGGGAGATAGAGACGGAACTGTGTGCTTATCGAGCCTGTTGGGCCCTGGATTTACAGGCACCCCATGACCTGGATCCGGTTTGAGTCTAATGACCATCAGCCCTCTCTCAGTCACACACACACACACACACACTCTCTCTCTCTCTCTCTCTCTAAGAGCTAGTCAGATTCCTACATTGGAGTTAATGGTGTTTATTCCAGGTGAGTGAGTTTGCCATTTCTTGTTGAGAGAATTAAGATGTTAGGCAAATGACGAACACAGCATCGTTAACCGCCTCTTCTCCCACACACACACACACACACACACACACACAACGCACACACGGACCATCCGGCTGGAACGATAATTGGCAAACCCACACAGATCACAGATCAATGTGCTTAGATACCAGAGGGGGTTGTAACCGTGTACCGAATAATGGTAAAGTGTGGTAGGGAAATGTAAAACACAACGCTATATCTGTATTGTGATACCGGAAGAGACCGCATCACATACATTTATTCATTCAGTTATTCATTCTTTATTCATTCATTCATTCATCATTCATCATCATTCATTCATTCATTCACTTATTTATTATTAATTATTATTTATTTTTGCTGTTCCCCTGTTCGGGGTCGCCACGACGGGTCACGCGGTCCTCGTATTAGGATTCGGCACGGTTGCTTTCTCCACCGGCTCTCTGTGCAAGTCAAAGCCATAAGTGCACACAGAACGTTGTAATTATAACGGACTGCAATGGCGGCACATGACTGAGCCTTTAAAAAAAGAAAATCTACGAAGTATGATGACCGAGACGATACAGAATACATCCGCAGAAGAAGCTATTAGAGTAAACAGTAAATGATAATACTTTCATTTCCCTGTTTAGGCAGGAAATAAAAAAAAAAACCTCAGTGAAATCAATCTGTGCAGCGTTTTGGAGCAGAGCGAAGCGTGTCCTATAGAACATGTCAGGCTCCGAAATGAAGCCGTTCGAGTGCGTACTCTTTTTTTTTTTTTCTTTCCCCGCTGGCTGCACGGCTCGCTCCGGCTCAGCGCAGACACTCGATAGCCACAAAATGAACGGCCTTGTTTTTTCGGCAGCCGGAGCCGCAGGCTCGAGCGAACCCTCGTATCGGGACAATAACACAAACATGTCATTATCAGCGCTAAAGATATGATTAAAAGAGCGCTCGGGCTCCATGCGGCCAAGTGCTACTGTAAGAAAAAGATCCTCGCTCCCGGTGGCACTTTAACACGGGGCTCGGGGAATCCGTCTCTCTGCCACTCAACAAACACGAGTCTGGCTGGCCATCAAAAAGAGTCAGAGGTACGGCGAGGAAAAGAGAAGAGAGAGAGAGAGAGAGAGAGAGAGAGAGAGAGAGAGAGAGAGAGAGAGAGAGAGAGGAGAGGGAGGGAAAGAGGGTATAAAACCGAACGAAACAAGCAATGGAGAGGCACCGTTGGGAGAGCTGGTTGTTGAGAGAGGTAATAAAGCACTCATTCCTGGTCTCTCCTTCCATCCGCCCCCACTTGGGACTCGGGGCTGGAGAGCAATAAGAGAGAGGGATAAAAAGAGAGAAAATGAAAGCCTTTTTTTCTGAAAGAGTGGGCGAACAGAACGTGTTCACACAGACGGCTTGCTCACACACAGATACACCGGGCCCCCGTGGTCCAGAAATGAGATCGGAGACTCCCTCCTGTGGCATTGCTACACTTAGATCGAGTGGAGGAGTGCACACAGAAATAAATGCAAACTAAAGAAAGCCATTATACCGTATCACTCCCTCTAACCCACGACGGAACTCCGCGGCCCAGCGAGGTAAAGCCGTTTAAACCCCCAGCCCTTCCGTAATATTCCCTTTCCATCTATTCCAGCTTCAACCACATTCCCAAATTCCCACCGCTCCTCTCGACTTCTTGGAAGACCGCTCCCCGTCCGCCGCCGCCTCTCTCCTACTCCTCGTCTTTATTAAAAACAAACAATCCGGGGCAGAGCCGATTCGCTTCTGCTCTACTGCAAATAAATAAATAAATAAATAAGTAAATAAAAGCCCTGGATTTTATTTTTTTTTTTAATGCAGTGTGGAAACGTGTTCATGTTTCATTGTAAATTTATGAAGTCTCTGAACATGCCACCTCTCTCCGGAGGGGGGGGGGTCGCTAAATGAAAGGAGCAGGCAGTCCAGATTAATATCGTTTCGCAGTGCTCCGATTGCACCGACACTTTAGAGTACAAAAAAAAAAAAAAGCCGGGAAAGGAAGGGGAGGAGGAGGAGGAGGAAGGGTGGTGGTGGCGGTGGTGGCGGCGGTGGTGGCGGCGTTCGGGGTGAGGATTCTGCCGCCTTTGATTCTCTGATATCGGAGGAGAGAGAGAGAGAGAGAGAGAGAGAGAGAGAGACCGACAGACACAGACAGACAGACAGACCGATGAGATAGAGAGACAGCAGACAGACATGACAGAACAGACAGAGTGATAACAGACAGACCGACCTAGACGAGAGACACAGAGAGATGACGAGAGAGAGAGAGAGACAGAGAGTTAGAGAGACAGAGAGCAGAGAGAGAGAGAGAGAGAGATAGACAGAGAGGAGTGCGAGAGAGCGACCGACAGACAGACAGAGAGAGTGAGAGAGAGAGAGAGACAGAGTGTGAGAGTGGACAGCCAGACAGATGTAAGAGAGAGAGAGAGACAGACACGACGAGAGAGAGAGAGAGAGACAGAGAGAGAGATCAGAGAGACAGACAGAGAGAGAGACAGACCGAGAGTTAGAGAGACAGACAGAGAGATAGACAGACGAGAGAGAGAGAACAGACAGAGTTAGAGAGACGCAGAGAGAGAGAGAGACGAGAGAGTGAGAGAGACAGACATAACAGACAGAGATAGAGTGAGCGAGAGAGAGAGAGTAGAGACACGAGAGAGACAGCGAGAGTGAATAGATCAGACAGACAGACAGAGTTAGAGAGAGATAGAGAGTGAGAGAGAGAGAGGAGTGGTGCGTGAGAGAGAGAGAGACAGAGTTTATAGATGACCGCAAGCTATAGAGACAGACAGACAGAGAGAGTGTAATATGACCGACGAGACAGACAGTGAGAGACGAGAGAGAGGCCAGAGAGAGAGAGAGAGAGGAAGCGAGACAGACCGACGAGAGTGTAGAGAGACAACAGCGAGAGACAGACAGGACGAGAGAGTGAGAGAGACAGCCATACAGACAGACAGACAGAGAGAGAGAGAGACATAGTTAGTAGACAGAGAGAGAGAGAGACAGAGTTAGAGAGACAGAGAGAGAGAGAGAGACAGACAGAGAGAGTGAATAAGACAGACAGACAGAGTTAGAGAGAGAGAGAGAGAGAGAGAGAGAGAGAGAGTGAGAGAGACAGACAGACAGACAGACAGACAGACAGACAGACAGACAGACAGTGAATAAGACAGACAGACAGAGTTAGAGAGATAGAGTTAGAGAGAGAGAGAGAGAGAGAGAGAGAGAGAGAGAGAGAGAGAGAGAGAGAACATTTCTCTTCAACTGTCAATCTGACAACACACATGAAGAGCACATTTATCATATCAGTGCTGTGTGAAGGATTTTCATCTGAAAGACAGCAACAGTCGACATCTTATTTATCTGTAATACTTATGTCTCAGGTTCCAGGTCATTTTTTTTTATTCTGGGGGGAAAAATAAATAAATAAATAAATAAATATACATCAAGGTCTTTCTTAAATTCTCAACTCTTAGCTACTGTGAGTTTACTGCAGGACCTCCAGTTCAGTACACAGTGCATTTATTAATATAACTGTATGTTATGTGGTAGCGAGGTGAAGAGAATGGCAGCTAGTTACCGTGGACACGAGCAGGAGACCCCAACAATGCAGGAACCATTTAAAGTCTTCTGTAAAGATGTATGTGCTTCTTTGAAGGATAGAATGGGGTTAATGCAGGACTGTGTGTGTGTGTGTGTGTGTGCTTGTGTGTGAGTGCTTGTGCATGTGTGTGTGTGTGTGTGTGAGTGTGTGTGTTTGCGTGTGTGTGTGTGCGTGTGTGTTTGTGTGTGTATGTGTGTGTGTGTCTTGTGTGTGTATGTTTGTGTGTGTTTGTGTGTGTTTGTGTGTTTTTGTTTGTGGTGATTTGTGTGTGTGTTCTTGTCGTGTTTGTTTGTGTGTGCTTGTGTCTGTGTGTGTTTGTTTGTTTTGTGTTTGCTTTTGTCTGTGTTTGTTTTATTGTGGTATGTTTTTTCTTTGTGTGTGTGCTTTGTGTATGTTGTTTGATGTTTGTTGTGTCGTGTGTTTTTTTGTGTTTGTGTTTGTTTGTTTGTTTGTGTGTTTTTGTTTGTGTGTTTGTTTTGTTTTTGTTTTTTGTTTTTTGTGTGTTTTTTGTTTTTTGTGTTGTTTGTTTTTTTGTGTTTTTTGTCTATCTTTTTGTTTTCTCTCTTGTGTGTTTTCTCTCTTGTTTTTTCTTGTTTTTTTGTTTTTTTGTGTGTGTTTCTTTCTTGTGTGTATAGTTTCTCTCTTTGTGTCTGTTTGTGTGTGTGTGTGTGTGTGTGAGATGTAGCACCAGGGCTGGGCTCTGAGCTGACCAGGCAGTTACCAGTGCAGAGAAGACATGCCTGGCCCCAGCGAGTTGCACTAATACACTTGGCAGCCAATTCTGGGTCAAGCTTATACCCTGTGGGGTAGAAGGACACTGAGTAATCTGTATTCAGTCTTGACTTTGTCCCACATCAGATACGCAACATTAGCCGCTAACTCACTCTATAGACTAGTGTCCTTCAGTTTATATTACTTTATGTTAATAGAAAAAAATTACATACAACATCATTTGTCATTGTTAGTTGGGGCTGCAGACGGCTGATTTATATGCATGTGTTTACGGTAGAGGGGGCGGAGGTAAGGCGGGGCAGTGGGGGTGAGGTGTCTTTTGAGAATTTATTGATCTCTGATCCAGCCCCCACCTTCCACCACCTCTCCTCCTAGGGTCTACTGATTAATATTCGCCGACAGGCATCGGAACCGATGGGAACTATAGACAAACCCTAGTACTTGCTCCTACACACTCGACATAAAAAAGCCGAGGTTAAGTTATCATGCCATTAGAGTCCTTTAAGATGCACGCAGCATTCGCACGGGGCTCATTTAGACAAGTCACTTAATTAAACATTCTATTCTCAAAAGCCACTTCTAAGATCTATAGGATCATTTGTAACAGAAGAAGCCTTTTACCTATGACTCCTATATCCTGTGTCCTGTCTCCCTGCTGCCTGGAGCCTCTCTGTACAGCCTTTCTGTACTGATCGTCCCTCCTGCTCAGACTGCATACACACACACACACACACACCTAGTCAATGACACACACCTGCCACGTCTCGCCACAACCGCCTGCTCTGAACAGACAGACAGGTCAGTCAGACAGCCAAATCAGTGATCGATACGGTGCTTCGTGCCGCCAGCGTCTACAACCCCACACACACACACACACACACAACACACACTCAGACAGACAGCCCGCACACAGAGACTAACGGGAGCCGTCTGGTGGCCGTCTCACACTAAGGTTTCTTCTTAAACACACACACGACACACCGATGAGTCGGGAGGCTTGATACCATAACATCATAAGGTTTTCTTTTATTTTGGATCTACTGTAAGTGAATTTATTAAACTTAGGCTGTCACGTACAGTACTGTACACACGTACAGACACGACTGGCGGCGTCGAACCAAAAGAGCAAGCCGATACACTCGAGACGGGCGTTATTATTCAAGTCCGTTAATTAATCCTCTCTAATTAATCTCTTACATTATTACAAAAGGGCTTTGCAGAGCATTGTGCTGAAATTCCTAATGAGAGCTCACTTTCATTTCAAACTGATTACTTTTACATTATGTCGTGTACTCTACTCCGTGTGCTTTGTACACTTACGATGAACAATAAGTGTAACAGGATTCATAGGTTTCAGGAGCACATCCGAGTATCCGTACGTGCAGATGGCCCGTTAGTCCGTACCGAGAGATCCGAGCGGATTCGACCCCGTCTCCGGAGGCCGCATGTTCTCTCGCAGACAGAAATGCGAGCGTTATATACTGTAGCTCTGACTATATAGATGTATGGATTGATATTTGTAAAACCGACGGAGTGCATCATCGCTTGGTGGGGATGTTCTGTAGTGTGGGGATTACATGCCTGCTCTAATACAATCACATGTACAAAGTGTGTACTCATCGCAAGGTCTGTCATAATAGAGTGTGTGTGCAATGCAACTACATAGATATTGCAGAAGAGATAGATACGAGATATATAGCGAGATCTGCCTAGCGAGAGAGCGCGAGAGAGAGAGATAGAGATAGAGAGATCATCCGATCGAGATGAGGGAGACGTTCTGAGGTGCTAGCTAGACTGGACGTTCGCGCGCTTTCTCTCTTTCTTCTCTTTCTTTCCTGCCCTCTCCTCTCCCTCTCTCTCTCTTTGCTAGCGTCTCTCTCTCGCTTTCTCTCCCTGAGGCAGAGAGGTAGAGAGGGACTAGATCTAGACTGACATCTCGATACCGTGACATCGACGAGCCTAGTTTAGAAGGAGAGAGACAGCTCAGTGCTCTCATAGGCTCACGCTATAAACCTCAATATATGATAGAGGGCTCGCGGAGCATCATGTGATCCACAGATAGAGCGCGCTACTACTAGAGAGCAGAGAGAGAAGTGCGAGAGCACTGAGAGAGAGAGACACAGAGCCAAACATAGAGAGATGGACAGATACAGAGTAAGAGAAGAGAGAGAGAGCGAGAGAGAGAGAGATATAGACAGAGTAACGAGACGATTGGAGAAGTAGAGAGAGCAGACTATAGAGATAGAGAGATAGAGAGCGAGAGAGAGAGCAGACGAGAGAGAGAAAGAAACAGACAGAGAGAGAGCAACAGTGAGTGAGAGTGAGAGAGCATCCTCGTCGTGAGGAGCGAGAGAGAGATAGAGAGCTCTAAACAGATGCTCTCTCTCTCTCTCTCTCTAGACAGATCGTCTCTCTCTCTCTATGCTACAGATCACTACAGCTATCTCACATCATCCCGATGATATCCATAGCGAGGCTCGCTATAGTCTTCCCATCTACTAGATCATCGAGCGATATAGAGTCGAGACACTATCGATTATCACCAGATATCGCTATAGAGCTAAGAGATCTCTCACCTCGCTATCTACTCATCAACAGCTCTTCCCTCTGCTCCCTCTCTCTCTCTCTCTCTCTCTCTCCCTCTCTCTCTCTCTCTTCTATATAGATTATGCTCAGTCCATTTACAAAAATGTCCCACAGTGTGCAGCCTTCAGACGGTGTGACTTGTGAGGTCAAGGCTAAACTGCCTCGCCCTGACCTCACTCCCCTTTCTAGTGTACAGCAGTCTGACATTTTCAGGTCACTGAGTGAAAACAGCATGGTCTCTGTTGTCTGCTAATTATTTAGTTAGGGTAACCTACAGTCAGAGGGGACGCTCTCTCTCGCTCTCTCTCTCTCTCTCTCTCTCTCTTGTGCTGTGCAACACCAACACACAAACAGATCTCCCAGTGGGGGTGAAGGGTGAAGGACAGTTACGGTGGTAGGAGAGGAGTGAAGAGGGGATCTTGTTAATAATTCAGTGAGGGGAGCCGACCGGGGCCTGGGGAGCGAGGGCAAGGAGAGCTTGTCAAAGAGTCAATCAAAAAGACCCTGAGCACACCGAGGTAAGGTCCAGCCACTCAGGTCACGAGCTGCTTGTCTACCACAAAACCCACACACACACCGACTTTCAGCGGGGGTAACAAGAGAACGGTAGAGAAAGAGAGATTGTCTATGCATATGCAATATAAAAAATAAACACCTGCGTGCTTTGGGGGTTTGACTACATTTGCACGAGCAATCACGATCGCACCCTCCGTTCCCACGTCTCCGCCACCACAATTTAGCCATATTAGACCCGGTTTATCCCACGGGGTATTTTACATGACGCTGTGAGAACAAGCAACGGGCTAAAAGGCTCTGCTCCTGATGATGAAAGCTTTGTTGAGCGGCCGGGTCTATGTACAAAAAAACGATTAGACGGAAATGAGACTTTGAGACATCATTCGTATCCGAATTCAACACCGGATCGTTTTGATTAGTGATATCCAGTTCCGTCATCGTCACCGATTGGTGTGAAGGGGTCACGGGGAGCCTGTGCCTGTCTCAGGCGTCATCGGGCATCGAGGCAGGATACACCCTGGACGGAGTGCCAACCCATCACAGGGCACACACACACACTCTCATTCACTCACACACTACGGACAATTTCCCAGAGATGCCAATCAACCTAGCATGCATGTCTTTGGACCGGCGGAGGAAACCGGAGTACCCGGAGGAAACCCCCGGGGCACGGGGAGAACATGCAAACTCCACACACACAAGGCGGAGGCGGGAATCGAACCCCCGACCCTGGAGGTGTGAGGCGAACGTGCTAACCACTAAGCCAACGTGACCCCCCTAGTATTTAGCCAACCATTTATGTGGAGCGCAAAAATACGCATAAATGCATAAATCTGTATACTGTCAGTAATCTGTACCTGGAAAAGTCTGTGCTTGTTAGTGCTTCATGGAGCAGTGCGAGTATCACGATTCTTAGATGTTTGTGGATTTCCGTCGACTGGAATGTTACGTGTGTGTGTGTGTGTGTGTGTGTGTGTGTGTGAGACGATACAAAATCCTTGTCACTGACCCATTGCTACGCCCAATAATTTCCACTCTGTACATATACTAGTCTTCATCCACATTTCTACAATTATGCATCCTCGGTTGCCAAATACTTTGCTCCAAAATCCCATCACCAGACATCTCCTAAAATCCAAAACAATGCTTTCAAGCTTGGATCATTGTCAATACTGCCACCAAAGTCATCACATTTTACCCCCAGGGGAAGACACAGGGATTTCCTGATCCTTTCAGAACATGGGATATGTGACACATCTCCTTATGCCCGTCATGTGACACATCTCCTTATGCCCGTCATGTGACACATCTCCTTATGCCCGTCATGTGACACATCTCCTTATGCCCGTCATGTGACACATCTCCTTATGCCCGTCATGTGACACAGCTCCACGTGCTCCTACATATCACAGGTCATGTCCACCACATCTGACTGACGCTCTGGGTTTTTTACACCCGGTCACTCCGTGTGTCGTCTCTGATCCGATTGCCATCTGATCTGTTAAAACTGTCTCGTTTACATCAGGCCACATAAACACGTCTCGGCGAATCGGATATCGATCCGATCTTTTTACTCCCGCCCAAAATGCTGATATATTTTACCTCATTTCCGGGATAATTAAAACGGAACACACTTTGGTGTATGCGGTTGTTACAAAAAACATCATTTACTGTTTGCTGCATTTTCACTGGGGGCAGCAGCGCGTTTTAAGACCCAACGAGACGCCTGGGTGAAAGATCGGAGCCAGCGCTGGTGGGAAAACGTGTGTGTTTCTGGCGCGATGCGCGACTCGCAAGTCACCTGCGAGTGACGTACTTCCGTCTGGGAGGAGTTTAGCGCTGACGTATGTGGCTTGAACAACCACGTTCATTTACACCTGTCCAGTTTCTTCTGAAACGCGTCCCAGACCACCTCCTGAAGGGGTTCGAACCGTCGGATTTATATCCGTCTCGAAAACGTTTCGGAGGGCATTTAGACCTGGTCTTATTACGATCGGATAGATATCGGATCACAGAAAACGCATGAAGTGACCAGGTGTATGTAAAAAGCCCCTCTGATCCAAAGCAATTTTGAGACAGGATACAAACTGAGCGGTTGAGGGTTAAGAGGCTTATTCAAGGGCCCAAAAGTGACAGCTTTGTATTGCTGGGATTTAAACACATGACATTGTGATCAGCAGTGCAGTACCTCAACAACAGCCTGCTATGACAGCCTAACATTACAGCTCCACCTCTGTCACTTTCTGTTGGTCAGCCTGTAGATTATCCTACCCCCTACGCTCCCTATGGCAATTACCCCGTACTCTCCGGCTCCTGTAAAGTATGTGGATGAGATAAAGTTCTTTCTGCTCGCACGCAGACGACGGCTTGCTTTTGTGTCCTTAAACAGCCACGTGCTTGGATCGTATACTGGCTCGAGTCACTGTAGATAAAAGCAGAATGGATAAATGTAATGTGAACCGAATGTCATCTCACAGATGATTAATATAATGTAGTTTAATTCGTATACTGCTTTCGGGACATCATACGTCACATCCGGCTTAGTGGTTAGCAAGTCCGCCTCACACCTCCAGGGTCGGGGTTCGATTCCCGCCTCCGCCTTGTGTGTGTGTGGAGTTTGCATGTTCTCCCCGTGCCTCGGGGGTTTCCTCCGGGTACTCCGGTTTCCTCCCCCAGTCCAAAGACATGCATGGTAGGTTGATTGGCATCTCTGGAATATTGTCCATAGTGTGTGTGTGTGTGAGTGAGTGAATGAGAGTGTGTGTGCCCTGTGATGGGTTGGCACTCCGTCCAGGGTGTATCCTGCCTCGATGCCCGATGACGCCTGAGATAGACACAGGCTGCCCGATGACGCGAGATAGTTCGGATAAGCGGTAGGAAATGTCTACTATTCAAAATCAGCACAAATAATAAGGCAAAAATGAGACGTTTACGGATAATACAGAAAATACTCGCGCCTAGAAGCAGAGTTTCTGTGTCTAACAGCTGTGAATACAGTTAATCTATTAGAAGGGTATAACTAGAGGAAGTCCATTAGAACACTGGGAGAAAAGGCGGTCTATTAGAGCACAAGCACAGAGAGGATGTCAGTGATGAATGATTCAAATGCGGTGAGGGAGATAGAGACGGAACTGTGTGCTTATCGAGCCTGTTGGGCCCTGGATTTACAGGCACCCCATGACCTGGATCCGGTTTGAGTCTAATGACCATCAGCCCTCTCTCAGTCACACACACACACACACACACTCTCTCTCTCTCTCTCTCTAAGAGCTAGTCAGATTCCTACATTGGAGTTAATGGTGTTTATTTCCAGGTGAGTGAGTTGCCATTTCTTGTTGAGAGGAATTAAGATGTTAGGCTAAATGACGAACACAGCATCGTTAACCGCCTCTTCTCCCACACACACACACACACACACACACACACACACGCACACACGGACCATCCGGCTGGAACGATAATTGGCAAACCCACACAGATCACAGATCAATGTGCTTAGATACCAGAGGGGGTTGTAACCGTGTACCGATATAATGGTAAAGTGTGGTAGGGAAATGTAAACACAACGCTATATCTGTATTGTGATACCGGAAGAGACCGCATCACATACATTTTATTCATTCATTTATTCATTCATTTATTCATTCATTCATTCATTCATTCATTCATTCATTCATTCATTCATTCACTTATTTACTTATTTAATTATTTATTTATTTTTGCTGTTCCCCTGTTCGGGGTCGCCACGACGGGTCACGCGGTCCTCGTATTAGATTCGGCACGGTGCTTTTCTCCACCGGCTCTCTGTGCAAGTCAAAGCCATAAGTGCACACAGAACGTTGTAATTATAACGGACTGCAATGGCGGCACATGACTGAGCCTTTAAAAAAAGAAAATCTACGAAGTATGATGACCGAGACGATACAGAATACATCCGCAGAAGAAGCTATTAGAGTAAACAGTAAATGATAATACTTTCATTTCCCTGTTTAGGCAGGAAATAAAAAAAAATACCACAGTGAAATCAATCTGTGCAGCGTTTTGGAGCAGAGCGAAGCGTGTCCTATAGAACATGTCAGGCTCCGAAATGAAGCCGTTCGAGTGCGTACTCTTTTTTTTTTTTTCTTTCCCCGCTGGCTGCACGGCTCGCTCCGGCTCAGCGCAGACACTCGATAGCCACAAAATGAACGGCCTTGTTTTTTCGGCAGCCGGAGCCGCAGGCTCGAGCGAACCCTCGTATCGGGACAATAACACAAACATGTCATTATCAGCGCTAAAGATATGATTAAAAGAGCGCTCGGGCTCCATGCGGCCAAGTGCTACTGTAAGAAAAAGATCCTCGCTCCCGGTGGCACTTTAACACGGGGCTCGGGGAATCCGTCTCTCTGCCACTCAACAAACACGAGTCTGGCTGGCCATCAAAAAGAGTCAGAGGTACGGCGAGGAAAAGAGAAGAGAGAGAGAGAGAGAGAGAGAGAGAGAGAGAGAGAGAGAGAGAGAGAGAGAGAGAGGAGAGGGAGGGAAAGAGGGTATAAAACCGAACGAAACAAGCAATGGAGAGGCACCGTTGGGAGAGCTGGTTGTTGAGAGAGGTAATAAAGCACTCATTCCTGGTCTCTCCTTCCATCCGCCCCCACTTGGGACTCGGGGCTGGAGAGCAATAAGAGAGAGGGATAAAAAGAGAGAAAATGAAAGCCTTTTTTTCTGAAAGAGTGGGCGAACAGAACGTGTTCACACAGACGGCTTGCTCACACACAGATACACCGGGCCCCCGTGGTCCAGAAATGAGATCGGAGACTCCCTCCTGTGGCATTGCTACACTTAGATCGAGTGGAGGAGTGCACACAGAAATAAATGCAAACTAAAGAAAGCCATTATACCGTATCACTCCCTCTAACCCACGACGGAACTCCGCGGCCCAGCGAGGTAAAGCCGTTTAAACCCCCAGCCCTTCCGTAATATTCCCTTTCCATCTATTCCAGCTTCAACCACATTCCCAAATTCCCACCGCTCCTCTCGACTTCTTGGAAGACCGCTCCCCGTCCGCCGCCGCCTCTCTCCTACTCCTCGTCTTTATTAAAAACAAACAATCCGGGGCAGAGCCGATTCGCTTCTGCTCTACTGCAAATAAATAAATAAATAAATAAGTAAATAAAAGCCCTGGATTTTATTTTTTTTTTTAATGCAGTGTGGAAACGTGTTCATGTTTCATTGTAAATTTATGAAGTCTCTGAACATGCCACCTCTCTCCGGAGGGGGGGGGGTCGCTAAATGAAAGGAGCAGGCAGTCCAGATTAATATCGTTTCGCAGTGCTCCGATTGCACCGACACTTTAGAGTACAAAAAAAAAAAAAAGCCGGGAAAGGAAGGGGAGGAGGAGGAGGAGGAAGGGTGGTGGTGGCGGTGGTGGCGGCGGTGGTGGCGGCGTTCGGGGTGAGGATTCTGCCGCCTTTGATTCTCTGATATCGGAGAGAGAGAGAGAGAGAGAGAGAGAGAGAGAGAGAGAGAGAGAGAGAGAGAGAGGAGTGTGATGTCGTGTAATGAGTGTAAACGCATACCGAGAACCTCTTCACTGATTTATATGAACGGAAGGCGGTTGTCATGTCTGATTAGAGCATTAGAGCATCTCGGGACATGGTGACGGAGGTGAATAGAGATCCGATGCTGTCTTCGACTTCTTTTTCTTGACAGGTTTTGTTTTAATATATCGGGCAACTTTTTTTTTTCTTTTTTTTATCTAAACCAAAGCTTTCTCTTTTGCTTTTGATTCCCTAACTTTTCTAGCAAGCATTCCAAACCCATTCATTCATTCGTTATCTACCGCTTATCCGAACTTCTCGGGCATCATCGGGCATCGAGGCAGGATACACCCTGGACGGAGTACCAACCCATCACAGGGCACACACACACTCAAATTCACTCACACACTCACACACTACGGACAATTTTCCAGAGATGCCAATCAACCTACCATGCATGTCTTTGGACCGGGGGAGGAAACCGGAGTACCCGGAGGAAACCCCCGAGGCACGGGGAGAACATGCAAACTCCACACACACGAGGCGGAGGCGGGAATCGAAACCCCGGACCCTGGAGGTGTGAGACTCACGGTATAATCCGATCTCACCACATCATTATATTAACCCCATGTATATTTATGTGTCACATAATTACATTATTGGAGTTTAAAAAAGATTCTTAATTGCTGTTGAATTCTTCCACACAGCATCAGGATCAGTCTGAAGCCCGACTCTGACCTACGGGTTCGGTTAAGTCTCGCACAGAAGTAATGCAGTCTGTGCCTCTGCACCGCTCCAGTGTACGGAGCTGTTAATTAAATCTATTCTAGGTCACAAGATAAATGGCTGTGACTCTAAAGTGTTAGCCCCACACCAGCGAAGAAAAAATAATAGTGCTTTTCACCAGCTTTGATGGATTTAAATGAAAAGCGTCATTAATAAAGTCAAGCGGTTGAGGGTAAAAGCACACTATTAATAACGGTGCTTTATGACTGTAAGGAATATTGTATACAACAACACAAGTCTGTAACTACAAAGAGGAGGGGTTTGGGGGAAAGCCAAGGCAACCCGATACGACTGAAACAGGAGTATGTTGTACCGTAACTGTGGGCCGCTTAAAGCGTCTGAACACACGGGATGGAGACGTTTGTCCTGGTCTAGTGAACTAAGTAACATGAACAGTTGTGATGTGGTAGCTCGGTGGTTAAGGTGTTCGACTACTGGTCGGAAGGTCATTGGTTCGAATCCCTGGTCCACCAAGTAGATCCACTTAGATCCGAAAACCCGAGGTCCGACCCGAGACCGAGCGGGTTCGGGTCTAAAAGTTTCACGTGTACCTCGGACACGGGTCGGGTATAATAATAGCTGCGTCGGGTCTCGGGTAATTTAAAACGAATGTGTTTTTACCGAACGGACCCGAGAAGACCCGAACTACTGTATCTCGTGTGTGTGCATCGACTCGAGTCCTTTTCCAACCTCTCCTCTGTTTGCCAAGACCGCTTGCGACATGCGGCTGGCGACGTGCGGCTGGCGGTAAGCTAATTTACGTTGAAACAGACCTGTCAATCAATTTTGAATCCACTCTGTAGCGGTTACTTTAGTGTAGAGTTACGCAACGTTCGGGTCCATTCGGGTAAAAAAAAAAAGCCGTCGGGTCGGGTCGATTCGGATCAAATTTTTTCCGGGTTTGTCTCGGAAATGTCTATTTCTTTAGACCCGAGAAGACCTCTAGCACGAAGCGGTCGATGCTGGGCCCCTGAGCAAGGCCCTTAACCCTCAAGTGCTTAGGTGTATAAACTGAAATAGAAATGTAAGTCAGTCTGGATAAGAGTGTCTGCTAAATGCTCCGTATAATACAAGCTCAGAGTTAAACAATAACCGCTTCCGAAATAATCGCGCGATTTTTATCAAAAAAGATCAATCCGGATAAAGCCGGAACATCGTCTAAGGAACGGTGAGAGAACGAGCAAGGAATGGCACGAGACGAGCAAGCCTGATACATTTTAATAGAAAAACAGTATATCAATTTAAACAGCTCCGGTGTCACCCCATCACCCTGCCTAAACCTGCCGGCATGCCACCCGGCCAATCAAAGCTCTCCACCAATTCATTTAAATAAGAGAGGACTTGGCCGGGGGGAGAGTAAATGATGAGGCGACATGTTACGCTGATTTATATCTGGAGGCAATAAAAGAAGCATTTCTGTTCCTGCCTGTTTAATATGCGAATATGCAGGGCTTCTCCGTCCTGACAGCCCGTCATTAATAAAACCCTTGTAAGTGAGCAAAGATAGCGATATTTCATCTTTATGAAAATACATGATGATAGTTTTACACTGTATAATTTTGAAACCGGTGCCAATGTGCCCTCACAGGCCCGGCGAGAGTGTGATCCCACAGCCATAAGTCAGACAGACAGACGGACCGGGCCTCGGCGTCCTCGCCCGCGAGACGTACCGGCGCGCCGACACAAGACGTAGACAAGCTCGGATCTGGACGCTCGTGTACTCGTCTCCCTGAATCATTATGTAAACAGAGAACAAACACTGGAATTACAGTAAGCGTCATAAATCCTCGCAATGCGTTCGCGGTAAACGTTTAAAATAGTCCGAGCACGCCAGAGCTTCTGAGTTACGAGCGTCACGGAGAAAAGACACACGAGCGTTCTTTAAGATTACAGTATGACAGCAAGGAGAACGCTCGCCATGGCTTTTAGTCTGATGTCAAGGAGATGTGCCATTTGAGAGCGAGTCCCGAGTCTACCGTTATAAGTTGTAACCGAGCCCGGCGTACGGTACGGGACGACAGACCCCCCGACCCCCACCCCCCCCTTTAGGATAATCGGTATTGTCAGCTGAAAACTTGCCTCTAGAACAAAATAGATTTAAATACAGACAAATAACGAAAGGCTCAGCCAAAAAAAAAAAACAATATAGCGAATACACCGATTTATGGAGCTCACAGTATTCCAAGTCCAGAGTGGCAGCGAGCATGTAATCAAAATCTCACACTGTTTTAAACACTAAATTGGGACATCAAAGAAAGACCGGATCGTGAAATGATTAGGCAGATGGAAGACAAGCAGAAGAAGAATGATAAAATGTTAATTAGTCTCTCGGCTAGTTGGGTCAGACTAATGAAAAAGCCATTTTTGGTTAAGGCCGCGATCGTGACCGTGCACCAGAACTACACCGCCAATACAATCGTGTTCATTTTACTGTCTTTATTGTGGTGTAAGAACGGCAGATTTTGATTAAAAATAAAAAAAAACTTAACACACAAAAAAATTCTAATCTTAAAAGATTATAACGTTAGAAAAATATTTGTATTTTTAGTATCATTGATGTGTCAAAGTATGAGCAGTGATTAATGGTCAGGTTCTATTCTCTCTCTCTATCACACACACAGACACACACACACATACACATGCACACATGCACACACACACACACACACACACACACACACACACACGGACGGACACACAGACCAACACACAGACACACACACGGACACACACAAACTCACACATACGGAGACACGCACGGGCACACAGACACACAAACATACAGACACAAACATACAGACACACACGTGTGGACGCACACTGACACACATGGACACACACACAGACACAGAACCACATGGACACACAAACACAGACACACACACACACGGACACAGATACACACATACACACGGACACACATATACACACATACACACGGACACACATACACACACAGACACACACATACACACGGACACACATATACACACATACACACGGACACACATATACACATGGACACACACATACACATGGACACACATACACACGGACACACAGACACACAGACACACAGACACACAGACACACAGACACACAGACACACAGACACACGGACACACGGACACACGGACACACGGACACACGGACACACGGACACACGGACACACGGACACACGGACACACGGACACACAGACACACAGACACACAGACACACAGACACACACATACAAACAGACACACAAAGACACACAAAGACACACATACACACACAGACACACATACACACACAGACACACATATACACACAGACACACATACACACACAGACACATATACACACAGACACACATACAAACAGACACACAAAGACACACATACACACACATATACAATCAGACACACACATACACACAGACACACATATACACACATTTACACACACACACAGAGACACACACATTTACACACATATACACACACATACACATAGACACACACGTATACACACAGACACACATATACACACACATACACACTGACACACACATACACACGGACACACACATACACACGGACACACATATACACACGGACACACATATACACACAGACACACACTAACACATACACACAGACACACACATACACACAGACACACATATACACACATTTACACACACACACACAGACACACACATATACACACACATACACATAGACACACACATATACACACACATACACACTGACACACACATACACACACATACACACTGACACACATATACACACACATACACACAGACAGACACATACACACAGACACACATATACACACACATACACACCGACACACATATACACACACATACACACTGACACACACATATACACACATACACACTGACACACACATACACACACATACACACAGACAGACACATACACACAGACACACATATACACACACATACACACTGACACACATATACACACATTTACACACACACACACACAGACACACACATATACACATAGACACACACATACACACAGACACACATATACACACACATACACACTGACACACACATACACACACATACACACTGACACACATATACACACACATACACACAGACAGACACAGACACACAGACACACATATACACACACATACACACCGACACACATATACACACACATACACACTGACACACACATATACACACGTACAACACAAGGAATATCAGCCAGTACAGAGCGTCGGGCTCTGTTGCAGAAACAGGAACCGTGACGGGTAAAGAGCTTCTTCACACGCAACGGTTTTTAAAGATTGAATTTAATCAGACACAAGAAAATAAACCCCTCATCACTTCAGAGCAAAATAAATACAGCTTATTATGAGGATAATAATAACTTGGCTGCAGGGGAGAAGCTGCCATCCTACCTGATGGAAACAGCCTTCATCCAGAGCTCGAGTAATCAGTAAACATGAAGCGAGGAGTTTTTTATACACACACACGGTCGTGTCCTGCTTTAAGGCAGACAAGGAACATGTTGGTCTAATATACAAACACATGTTTATCTATTAAAGACATGACACCTTCTGCACAGCACCAGGCGAAAAATTGGAAGTTTGGGGAAAAGAGATGTTTAAGTTCTCTGGTGTAATGTTTGTGCCTGGAAAAGCACTTGAGACTCACCGTTAACGTCGTCCGCTTGTGAGGGACATTTTGTCTCTGGTCTGTTTCTATGTCCCACACGTCACGTAACACAAAGCGCTAAATAGCTCTTTTTAGTTTTATTCAGGTGTTTTCCTACATCTCATACCGTACTTAGCAAAGACTTAGTCTTCTGTCTGTCTTAAAATGTGGGGCTGAACCACATGGACACACATGGACACACGGACACACATATACACACGGACACACATGGACATGGACACACAGACACACATATACACACGGACACACATGGACATGGACACACATACACACGGACACAGACACACATATACACACGGACACGGACACACATATACACACGGACACACATGGACACGGACACACATATAAACACGGACACGGACACACATATACACACGGACACACATGGACATGGACACACATATACACACGGACACACATGGACATGGACACACATATACACACGGACACGGACACACATGGACACAGACACACATATACACACGGACACACATGGACATAGACACACATATACACACGGACACACATGGACACGGACACACATATACACACGGACACACATATACACACGGACACACATACATACACATGGACACACATACAGTATACACACGGACACACATACAGTATGGACACGGACACACATGGACATGGACACACATGGACACGGACACACGGACACACATGGACACGGACACACGGACACACATGGACACGGACACACATACACACACGGACACACATGGACACACACGGACACACATGGACACACACGGACACACACGAACACACATGGACACAGACACACACATACACACATGGACACACATGGACACAGACACACACACGGACACACATGGACACAGACACACACATACACACATGGACACACATGGACACAGACACACACACGGACACACATGGACACAGACACACACATACACACACGGACACACATGGACACAGACACACACATACACACACGGACACACATGGACACAGACACACATGGACACACACGGACACACATGGACACAGACACACACATACACACACGGACACACATGGACACAGACACACATGGACACACACGGACACACATGGACACAGACACACACATACACACACGGACACGGACACACATATAACTATACTTAGCAAAGAATTAGTTTTCTGTCTGTCTTAAGACGTGGGGCTGATCGTACTCTGGAAGCGACTCACACAGGGCTAATAAATGGATGGCAGCATTTTCATTGGCAGCTCTTGGTGAGGTGTAATGAAGAGAGAGAGGGGTCTGATGAATTCACTGGGCCGTGGGGAAACGTCAGTTCATTCATTAGAAAAAGCTCTACTTTGCCCTCTGCTATTGAGCCATGGCTTCCACTTTATATAGACGGTGGCGTATATATGCTACGTGCATACTCATCACTGGATACTTCAGCAACGAGGACTCATAACCTCTATATTAACACAGCTGCCATTTTACATGGTAAATATCGGGGAGATTTTTTTTAAACAAATCATATTTATCTCAACAAGCGGTCTGTTGAATCTTTTAACGCATGCAAATGTACAAAATCTGAGTACCTTGTGTGTGTGTGTGTGTGTGTGTGTTTAGGAGCCTGGAGCCGACGGGTATTAGGCAGATGAAGTCATACAGGAAATCAATGCACTATTGAGAGCAGAAAAATGCAGCGCCTGAGGACAGGCATATGCAGCATTATAAATGAATGTGCATATAGAGACAGCTTCTAATGAGGCATTAGGGAGAAAAGAACAGAGAGAGCAAAAGAGAAGACAGAGGGAGAGAAGGAGAGACATAAAGACTTTTGTAGATTTACACACACACACACACACACACAATACTCGTTTACTGTAAATATTCCTCAAATACATCCATTCATTCAGTGATCATTAACTGTAGCATCAGACCTACTTTGTGGTCAGGGGGAATTCAGAGCTGCCCCCGAACACTGAGCCCACCACGGGACTCGGTCATGAACATCATCAGCACAAAGCCAGGCTGTAAATCCTACATCTAACTACATCTAAAGTGTAAATGTTGGCAGGATTATTTTATAGCTGGGTTGGAGTTTCTGCTTCTCCTGCAACAGGACTGGGGAGCTGTGGGGAGCTGTGGGGGGCTGTGTGGGGCTGTGGGGAGCTGAACTGGTCATGAACATGTTACCAGTCGTGTTGCAAGAGACGCAGACAACTCTAAACTAAACCACCTATGGAATAAACCTGCTGGGTCTACACACACACACACACACACACACACACACACCCACACACACACACAGACATACCCACACACACACAAACACACACACAGACACAGACACACACACACAGACATACCCACACACATACACAAACACACACACACGCACATGCGCACATACACACACACACACACCACAACACACACACCACAGCATACCCCACAACACAAACACACCAACTACCCCAGCACACACTCACACCCAACACACACTGACATCACACACACCACACACACACGCACCACCCATACCCCCACCCCACCCACACCTGCACTCCACACACGTGCACACACACACACACACACACACACACACACACACACGCACACACGCTCACATGCACAAACACACACACGTGTGTACATGCACACACACACACACACACACACACACGTGTGCACATGCACACGCACACACACATACCCACACACACACACACACATCAGAAGACTCCTTCATACTTTACCAGTTTAACATAAATCTAAATTGCAGATGTCTTTTGGAGATTGTCGATAGCTGGAGAACCACGAGGTCAGAAGGCGAGCATGCAAAACTCCACACAGCCAGTAACTCAAGCTGAAGATCACATTTAGGACCTGGTAGCTGTGTGTCTGCAATGACACCTGCTGCACTGCCATGAGTACAACATAACATGAAGAAAACCTTCATGGTGAAATGGCTTTAGTGCTTTAAAGGACCGTGTCACCAGAAGCTTAATGCTGACAGCACATCATCAGCACCCGTCCTTACATCACCTTAATTAGGGTCGCAAAATTCCGGGAAATTTTCAAGGCTGGAAACTTTCCATGGGAATTAACGCGAATATATGGAAATAAACTGGGAATTTTAAGGAAATACAGGGTTGCCTATAACAAGGATCTTAAATGAAGTTAAAAAAAAATCTTAACAGCATCATTGTGTTTAAAACGACAAGATTTAATGCAGTTTAAGTTAAATTTATACCCTGCATTAATCGGTCACTTGCACACAGCACACTGCTTACTGGAAGGCCATTGAGGCCAAACCCCCTGCATGTACTTACATTCTTCCATAACATCCACAGTAACACTTTATTTTAGGGTCATTTAACTAGTTGCTCATTAGCATGAATATTAATAGAATATTGGCTGTTTATTAGCACTTATTAAGCCCATATTAATGCCTTATTCTGCATTACATTATTCTACATACTTAATCGTACCCAATACCTAAACTTAATAACTACCTTACTGATTAGAATAGATTACAGCGATCATAGGGAAATACGTTTATTACAGTTATTAAGTTTATGATGTTTATTACAAGCATAATAATGTTTATTATGCTTTTGTGTCACTCGATGAAAGAATCGATTAAAGTTCTACTAACAATTAAATCGGTCATGACGTCATGTTTAAGATGTGTATTACCTTGCATGCGTGTCTGCTTATGACCAAACTAAATGTTTATTTATGTTTGTATACGATATAGTTTAGATACATTTCCCTATATTTCCAAATAATTCCCATAAATTCCTGTAAATTCCCATGAATTCCAATTTGGAATATTTCCGAAATTCCCCAGAATAAGTTCCAGTGGAAAGTTTCCTGAAACTTTCCGCCCCTTTGCGACCCTGGTCTGAACACAGGGGTTACTAGGACCCACCACTGGAGCCTACTGCACTACTAAACTCAGTAAGACTCATCCTCAACTGACGACCCGGAGCCATACTGATGCCTCGACACTCGCGAGATGAAGAGTGATCATCAGATACGATGTCGGTCATGCGGTCATGTGGTGGACAAACTAAACCCTTGCAAATTCCTGAAACGTTTTTTTCCTGAAAGAGAACGAACATAAATTCTAGGTCTCTCCTATATCCACAGAACAATGTTTAAAAACTGACCACGCAGATCTGCGGTAACCTTCTCCTCCGCCCACCACTACAAACCCCACACTAGAGGGCTGCATTGGGATTGGGCTCCCGCAGGACCCACGGGACCCGACGCAAATCTCGCGAGAGCGGGCGGTTTCACCTTTGCCCCGGGGCGGGAGTGGGCGGTCAGAAAATTTAGCGGGAGATCCGTGGGACCCGGTGGGATTTGCCGTGTAGCCTAATAATAAGAATGGAGTCAACACATGACTTTGAGAAGAAGATTAGTATTAGCATTAGCATTAATTTATCTTATTTAAATGCAATCATGTTTAATTCTGATATTCTGGACATTAGCCTGAACTAATAATTAGTCTGACAAAATGCTGCCACAAGAAACAGTTTATACAGTAAATGTGTGTAGAAATAGATCAAGGCTGTAATTCTTGTAATGTAATGCTGCTGCTACCATAGACAACGAGGCTTCGGGAGCTCCGTGTACAGTAAGTGTGCGGTGACGCCCTCAAAGGCTACTCCGACAGGAAGCGACGCCATCCCACCGCTCTCTATGCTAATTGTTCACACTTGTGTACGTTATTCTATTCTATTCCAGGAGTGATGGAAAGATGAAGTCTTTAATTATTCATGGCTCCTTCACTTCACACTGTGTCCAGACTGACAAAAATAGACCAGATCACACAACTGTACCATCAGATCTACTTTGTTAGAAAGTGGTATTCTAACACTCTCTAAAGCCCCACTGGGAGGAGTAGGGCATAGGAACATACATGAGGTATGGATCGGCGACGATCCGAGCCTGGCGGTCGATTTGACGGGGGACAGGAGCGTACTGGGATTAGAGGACGGCGTTTGGAGTAGAACGAGAGAGATGCGATGTGCTTCTACGGCCGCGTCTCGAAGGTATACGGTGACATCGGGCATTCCTATCACGCACTTCGGCACGGAAAAAATAAAGCATTTATAAATTTACAAAAACACGGTTTAAGGATACAACGCCTAGTCCCAACAGTGAGCTAATGCACCGACACCACGACGTCCTTCTTTATACGTCGACACGAACGCGTACAGACCGGCGGTAGCGTTGGGTTTAACATAATCCGGACATAATGGTTCTATCCGGTGGCTCGTTTGAAAACCTAAAGCGGGATGATGATATACAGTAGGATGCGAATACTTCCTGAAAATTTTACTTCGGAATAACCCGTGCGACAGGGAGATATTTAGCCACTTATCCATTAAGTCAAACAGATAACTTGCCGCCTTTTTTGCTAGCGCGAGCACTTTACTTTTTTTCATCTCTTGTTCAAGGATAGAGACCACGATACATACGTGGAGGTGGGGACGGGGGGGATTGATGGGACGGGACGGGGCATCACATTTCTGCCATATAAACACAGCGTACTGACGCTAGCGCCGAGTAAAGGATACGAACGTTAAATAGTCTGGGAGGTAAAAAAGCTTATGCGATGGTCTTTCCCGTCCTTTGTTCGGTAACGGCTAAATATTTAATGTTCCACGGGTCCTGAGATAAAAGGTAACATGTTGTCAGTATCACCGGAATAAAAACTTCAAAGGGTGTAAATTATGCATTTCCTTTAGCAGTACAAAAAAGAAATCAAAGAAGGTAATGAAGATTAAAGTTCGGAGGGCTACGTACCGTACGCGACGGTGCCGAAGGGAAAGACAGAGCCGAAGGGTCCTGGTGTGGAAAGGTTAATCTATTTTGATTGTGCTTTATCTTATTAGACCTTCATTGTTTTAATTCAATCTGTTCCGCCATCCGTATATGGTGCGGGAGTTATTGAGATGGAGATTTACAAAGCAGGAAGGCAGGAGGCCATTAAATCACACAAGCAATTAAAAGAACAACATGACTTTGATGAGCACTCCTACTAAAGTGGGCCACGGTGAGCTGGCCGTGAAAGTCGAGCTGTTAACCGTGGTTTTAATTGAAGTTGAATCGGTGCTGGGTTTAACTGTAGCTCCGTATCAGGGGCATTGAAGTCTGAGGAGCAGCGAAGGCTCATCAGGCCTCCACCGATTCTCCGTAAGCTGACATATGGTCATCGTTACTAAGCTTTCATCCCACACGCTCATGTTCATCTCTAAACTATGGCCTCAGCAGT
>NC_062527.1:2546861-2551861 GCF_022655615.1 Tachysurus fulvidraco
CGGTATATAACAGTAAAACTGAGGAGATGAAACACAGATATTTACTACACACACACACACACACACACACACACACACACACACACACACACACACCTGCCTATTATTATTGTGTAGATCTACCTCGTGCCACAGCCCTGTCCCGTCCAGGCACGGACTCAATAAGACCTCTGAAGGGCAGCTGACACCAAGATGTGAGCAGAAGAAACATTCCCCCCCCCCCACCCACCCCCCGACTGTACCGACTGGCCTTTCGGTTGTCCCGCAGCCCCGCCCCCAAAATATGCAAAATAAAAAAAAACGTTTTACAACATGGACATGTGACATATCAAAACACTCAGAACAATCAGGGGAACTCCCTCAAGAGTATTCTGATGATGTCACATGCTCGTCTCCACTTACCTCCAAATGTTTTGGCACCCTAGCTTTCTGTTTACTTGCTTCCAAAAGCAACACTGTCCCTTATGTCCGCTCGCCTCCAAAAAGCACCGGCCTTTGCGTATACTTGCATCGTTAAAGCCGACATCAACTTTACAAAGCTAGTTAATCTTGCTGTAAGGCCTTAAATCAGTACCGTTGGCCCAGGTGAGTGCGGGTAGGGTAGGAACTGAGGTGAGTCCTGAGGCTGACGGAGTCCTGCACAAGCAATACCTAGGGGCAAAGGGTCATGAGCTGGGTCAGGCCTGAGAGCCCCTAAGAGGTAAAATGGAAAAAGAAGACTAGACAGACGAGGTAGAATTAAGTTTGGAGGCTAAATTAAGAGGCAGAAGTGAAGCAGGAGATTGACAGGATGATGTAAAAGGGAGTAAAGCGTAAACGTGACCTTCAGAAGAACTCTTAAATCTCACTGAGCGGATCGTGTCTGCACACAGAAAGATATTTTTGCAGTTAAAAAGCAAACAACAGGCCTGTTACAGTGCCTACTCGAGTGTTGTGTGTGTGTGTGGGACACCATTCAGTCGTGACCTCAGAATTATCAAGGGCAAAAGAGGCAAAGACAGTGAGACAAAAGAAGAGAGTCTCCCTCAGGTAGCTCAAGTTTTTCACGCTTAGCTTCTCTCTTTCGCTCCAGCACAACGAGCGTCTCTGTCTTTCCGGCTTTCATAGTTCATCCTTCGTTCAGAGCTGTACCGCGGGAGCCTCTCGCGCTCATCCAGACTCCCGTCATTCTATTCACCGTTTCTCCAATTAAAACGCTCAAAGCCTGACCCCTCCTTGTATTTCTTGTCCTTCTCATATTTAGTTTTCCGTTTTGTGTCGTCTAAAAGGTTATACATTATTTTCCAGACAGAAGGGACAGGACACGTCTCCTGGGATCTCATGAAGAGGGGCATGAGCATGGTGTCAGTGTGTGCACGAGAGGTCACGGGATCGTACACACACCAGGAGTGTTTTATTCACTGTGCTTTCTCACACACCACGATTTAAATCCCCGACCACATTCAGTATTTATTGAGTCAAAGCACCTGAAACACGGAAGCTGTCGGGTATGAAAGACTCGTTATGTGTCGGACTCGTCGGCTGTTAGGTTTAGGGAGTAGGAAAGAAAGCTTATAATAAACTTAAGATAAATATAAAACCCTTCAGGGGAACGGTGGCTTAGTGGTTAACACGTTTGCTTCACACCTTCAGTGTCAGGGGGTTCGATTCCCACCTCCGCCTTGTGTGTGTGGAGTTTGCATGTTCTCCCCGTGCCTCGGTGGTTTCCTCCGGGTACTCCGGTTTCCTCCCCGGTCCAAAGACATGCATGGTAGGTTGTTTGGCATCTCTGGAAAATTGTCCATAGTGTGTGAGTGTGTGAGTGAATGAGAGTGTGTGTGTGTGCCCTGTGATGGGTTGGCACTCCGTCCAGGGTGTATCCTGCCTCGATGCCCGATGACGCCTGAGATAGGCACAGGCTCCCCGTGACCCGAGAAGTTCGGATAAGCGGTAGGAAATGAATGAATGAATGAAACCCTTCAACCCTTCACACACACACACACACACACTCAGGTTTCTATCTTTGTAAGCATTGATTTACATTGATGCAGCTAAGGAAAGCTGTATATATTTATATATATATATATATATATATATATTTATATTATGGTATTATATAATAAGATTTTGTTCCTTTAACATTTCATTATTTTTTTGTTCTAACAAAAAAGTACAACTTTTGAAAAATAAGAAGCATTTAAATGTGAGGACTGTCGGAGTGCGAGGACACAATGACGCCGTCGCCGTGACATCGTCTCCGGGCCTCACGAATTTTTAAAAACACGCTCGTGTGTCACACGTTTATGTACAATAAGGTGGGGCGACGCGACGTGACATGTCATAATATACATAATATGTGTCAATAACATCATAATAATATAACATAGATATCGTGACAGAGTGAGAATTTTGTCTTCAGTCTTTATAACTAAAATATTAATAATAATAATAATAATAATAATAATAAATATAATAATAATAAAAAATTCCTTTCGATATTAAATAGTAATATTGTTTTATGAGATATTAAATAATAAAATGCTTTTTTTTTTTTAAATAAAAAAAGTATCGAATCGCCTCCGTATCACTACTACTATCTCTGTGTGTCATAAAAATGTCCTCGTGTTATTCCCGTCTCAGTCCTAATGCACGCTGTAGACATGTGGAGAAAGGTGTTGTGGCGTTTAAACAGATGACAGATCACCCCCTAGATCTACGTGCACTTAATCACTCTTGCGCTCTAGTACGCACTTTGCAACGAGTGTACACTTCACCGGCTCGACGCCGTCTCCAGCCGCACTTTCAGCACCCCGGAGTGAGACAAAGTGATAAATGGCAGGTACAAGTGCGAGAGTGCATTACAGCCGGTTACAGCTTTCTCTTTATGCTCCTTTTCTGTTCCCTTGAGATGCATGGACACACTCTTCACTAATACACCCCACATACGCTGTTTATCTTCCTCACCATATCAATCTGAGAGGGTTTAGGTGTTCCGAAGCCTCATGTTTTACATGTCTTACTGACTACAGAAACAAACCGATAGATGATCTGATCACTAATACAGGAAGCAGATCCATGTGTATGTGTGTGTGTGTGTGTGTGTATATATCTGTATGTGTGTATATGAGTGTGTATATGTGAGTGTATTTGTGTATATGAGTGTGTATGTGTATGTGTGTATGTGAGTGTATTTGTGTATGTGTACAGTATTTGTGTATGTGTGTGAGTGTGTTTATATGTGTGTGTGAGTGTATGTGTATATGAGTGTGTGTGTGTGTGTGTGTGTGTGTATATGCGTATTTGTGTATATGTGTATATATGTATAGGTGTATGGGTATGTACTGTATATGTGTGTATGTGTGTGTGTATATGTATATTTGTGTATATGTATACGTGTGTGTGTGTGTGTGTGTATGTATGTATATATATATATATATATATATATATATATATATATATATATATATATATGTATATATATATATATAGGTGTATATGTATGTGTGTATATGTGTGTATGTGTGTATATGTGTATGTATGTATGTGTGTGTCTATGTGTTTGTGTGTATGTGTGTATGTGTATATGTATGTATGTGTGTGTCTATGTGTATATGTGTATGTGTGTGTATGTGTGTGTGTTTGTGTGTATGTGTGTATGTGTCTATGTGTCTATGTGTCTATGTGTTTGTGTGTTTGTGTATGTATATGTGTTTGTATGTGTATGTGTGTATGTGTATATGTATGTATGTGTGTGTCTATGTGTATATGTGTATATGTGTATGTGTGTGTATGTGTGTGTGTTTATGTGTGTATGTGTGTATATGTGTATGTGTGTATGTGTGTATGTGTCTATGTGTCTATGTGTCTATGTGTTTGTGTGTATGTATATGTGTTTGTGTGTATGTGTATATGTATGTATGTATGTGTGTGTCTATGTGTGTGTGTGTATGTGTGTGTGTGTGTATATGTGTGTGTATGTGTACGTGTGTGTATGTGTGTATATGTGTATGTGTATATTTACATTTACTGCGTTTAGCAGACACTCCCTTATCCAGAGAGACTTACAACTGAGCAACTGAGGGTTAAGGGCCTTACTCAGGGGCCCAACAGTGGCAGTGGTATATGTGTGTATGTGTGTGTATAATTGTATTTCTGTGTGTGCATGTGTGTATTTTTGTGTAGGTATATGTGTGTATATGTGTGTATATGTGTATTTTTGTGTAGGTATATGTGTGTATGTGTGTGTATGTTTGTGTGTGTATATGTGTATGTTTATGTGTGTATATGTGTATTTTTGTGTAGGTATATGTGTGTGTATATGTGTATTTTTGTGTAGGTATATGTGTGTGTATGTTTGTGTGTGTATATGTGTATGTTTATGTGTGTATGTATGTGTGTGTATATGTGTATGTTTATGTGTGTATGTATGTGTGTGTATATGTGTATGTTTATGTGTGTATGTTTTGTTGTTTCTTTGTGTTGTATTTTTATTTTTATGTTGTCTTTTGTGTCTTTTTTTTGTATTTTTGTTTTTTGTATCTGTTTCTTTTTTGTTTATATTGTTTTTTCGTTTTTGTTGTTTTCTTTTTTTTTGTTTTCTCTTTGTTTTTATTTTTTGTTTTCTTTTATCTGTTTATCTTTCTTTTTGTTATTTTCTTTTTCTGTTTTCTTTGTTTCTTTTTGTTTTTTGGTTTATGTGTTTATGTGTGTGTCTATTGTTGTGTATGTTGTCTCTGTGTATTTCTCTGTTTATTTTGTTTGTTTATGTTTATGTCTGTTTATGTGTGTTTCTGTTCTTTTTTTTGTCTCTGTTGTTTGTCTTTGTCTGTTTTTGTTTTGTATATGTTTCTGTTTTGTGTATGTCTTGTGTGTACTTATTGTTTTTTTGTTTCGGTCTCTGTGTGTGTCTGTTTTGTGTTATCTGTGTCTTTTTCTGTGTTTCTGTTCTGTGTATTTGTGTCTTTTGTTGTTGTGTTGTTGTTTCTTTGTTATTTTTGTGTGTGTGTCTCTGTGTGTCTTGT
>NC_062527.1:2561861-2576861 GCF_022655615.1 Tachysurus fulvidraco
ATGCTGCTTTAGTACCGAAATGGGCCTGAAAAAGAGCTTGGTTTCTGCACCGTTCAGGATGTCGTACAACGTTTTCCGGATTATTCACTATAAACAGCGACATCCCGAATCTCTGACTTAGACAAACTTCAGGATCGTGCGATTTTCCCTCCATCCGTCCGTTTCGTCTTCTACACGATTCCTTACACGTGCATTTACCATCATTACACACTACTCATTATTCACTCGCAAGAGAACAACAGATCACCTGATCATAGCCATGAAGATATGCTTCTTTACGAGCCCTACGTTATCGCATGGAAGCGCTATTCCTTTTTCTTGGTGACTTCACCTGCAAATTAGTAACTAATAGGGATATCGGAAATGCCCCTGCACGTGGCCGGTGAGAGGACGTGGTCTCCGGGTCTCGTCTCACACCTCTCCGGCTCTTAAAAAAAGGGGCGGGGCCTCATTTTTCATGCAAACTGTAATTTAGTAAGACTGCCTATTGATTCAGCGAGGCTTGTCTCCCAAACAATGCCACTTCAATCAGCGCACTTGGAGGCTGCCCAGCCCGCTGCCAATAGCCGCACGGACTGATTTAAGAGATGGATAAAAAGTAGATACGTCGAACGGTCGCTCGGTGACTAATGGGGCTCCTCTGCTCGGGCTGGGACTATGCATCATGATTTAAGCAAAAGACCTGATGAGAAGATTAGGAAAGGAGGAAGCACGAGGCCATCGGGAATTTCAATACGGGAGGAAGAGATAGAACGGCAGAGGGGAGGGAAGAGTAATGTTGTGAAAAAGGACAGGAGTAGTTCGGAGTGAGTGACGTTAACCGGCTGAGCTTTGGGAGACCTGGGAACCTGCGGAACTTTTCTCGTTCGTCTGTGAGAACTCGGATACTTGTAGTGTAGCTCTAACGGTCCGGCCGATCCTTCGTAACACGACGCGTTATAAAATTCTCCAACTGGTCGTTAAGACCGACTTATAAAGTCGGGTTTAATGAGTTTATATAAATGACTTACAACTTAGCAAATGAGGGTTAAGGGCCTTGCTTGGGGGCCCAGCAGTGGCAGCTTGGTGGACCTGGGGTTCGAACCCGAGACCTTACGATCAGTAGCCCAACACTGAGCTACTACATCCCAGAGACCAGAGCAGCTCATTTGCTCATGTGCAACACAAAAGTATTTGCCCCGGCTTCGGTTCGACTCCGAATGACACCGCGGCGATAGACAGAAGCCAAGAGAGGAAAACTGTCCGCTCTGTCTGTGTGGAAAAGACCTCATGCTCTCTCTGTCCTGTCAATCAACGTGACTCTGGCCTTTTGCAGGCATCTCTGAGCTCGGGTATGTGGAAGAGGGCCGAGAGCCGCAGCTCAAAAAAGTGTTTGTAGGGAGGCACGGTGGCTTAGTGGTGATCACGTTCGCCTCACACATCCAGGGTTGGGGGTTCGATTCCTGCCTCCACCTTGTGTGTGTGGAGTTTGCATGTTGTCCCTGTGCCTCGGGGGTTTCCTCCGGGTACTCCGGTTTCCTCCCCCGGTCCAAAGACATGCATGGTAGGTTGATTGGCATCTCTGGAAAATTGTCCGTAGTGTGTGAGTGAATGAGAGTGTGTGTGTGCCCTGTGATGGGTTGGCACTCCGTCCAGGGTGTATCCTGCCTCGATGCCCGATGACGCCTGAGATAGACACAGGCTCCCCGTGACCCGAGGTAGTTCGGATAAGCGGTAGAAGATGAGAGACCAGAACTATATGATTTGTCTCCGGTGCTCTAGAGGATTCAGTGGTCTCTACACCCAAGACTGTATAAAAAGAAAAAAAGGATGGCTTGACAAAAAATAAATAAAATATATCATGGATTTATTCCAAAAAATCTCAGACGAGTAGGTGTGTCGTAATACGAGTCCTACATCTCGTCAGACCCGGGGTACAAAACAAATTCCTTCTATTTAAAATTCCCGTAGATTTACCCATCGACGCTGCTCACGGAATGCATTCACGGCACTACGCGATCCTGAGATGTAGGATCGCCTGTTATTTTATGTCCCAGGATAATTATATTACAATCATATAGCAGCCACTGACATTGTCAGGAGTGAAAATGGATCTTGGCTTTGATTGAAAAGTCGTTTATTCCCTGTAATTTCCTCGTCTTCCCTTGTCCTTAAGCACAATAAATGAGGCTGCACTTGACGGAGCACCCAAATGAGCCCGGTCAAGTCCCTCGCTCAAGGTTAGTGCAGAGACCACAGATAAGTGGAGTGAAGAGAAGAGGAGAGCCAGTTCAGTCCCCCTGTGTCTCTGTTCAGCACACACACACACACACACACACACACAGGTGATGGGATGAAGGAATAGTTTAATTAAACCTGAAAGCAGGATGTTTTAACAAGATAAAAGGGATAAGACATCACATCATCTCGGTGCCGACAGTGTCCGCGTGTGTATATGTTTTGTTTTGTTTTTACAAATGATCAAATGATTATTATTAAATAACTGCACTATATTTTGTCATTTATGTATGACGAAATATTTCTTTAAAAAAAAAAAAAATTGCACTGCAGATTCTGATTCGGCTTCGTCACGGTTCTCGGAATCTTACCGCAGCGGACGATGCAGCTCGCTCTCTGCACTGCCCGGGCGCTTCGACGTGCTCGGAGGAGAGCACTAACCGCTCGAGTCACAGTGCAGTTAGGGCTCACGCTAATGAACCCTTACATCACTCCACCAAGGACAGAGAGTGACCCCTACTGTCCAAACCCTCCTCTCTGTGAGTCAGTCAATTTCCCCTCACATCTAAAGCCATTAATGAGCACATCGGATCGACTTAGAGCGAACGTTACGTCCTTTTTTCTTTTTTCCCCCCCTTTTAAATCAGAAGTGCCAAAACAAGAGAGGATTTCTTACTCTACATGAAAACTAGGATTCATGGAGCGAGAAATGACCCGATAAAAGCATGGACAAATCGTTTCCGGCGTAAGGTGTACGTCAGAAATAGACCGAGGGACAAAAAATGACGGCGATGATAACAATGATTCATCACAAACATCTCTCTCACAACATCATGAATAGAATGAGATTTTTTCCCCTCCAATTAAAACAAATTTACTCCATCGTGTGCTAGCTGTGGGGTATCGGCGTCGTTCCTGCCGATCGCTGGAGCCGTTGCAGGGTGTTGTACGTGTGTGTTTGTAGCACCATTAAAATGAAAAAGTAGCTGCTGAAACGCCATTAGGAAATGGAGACGGATGCAGAGACGGACACTAAATCAGACAGAGACCGATCTACAGTCCGTAGATTTTGAAAACTCTTTTCTTTTTCCTCTCTTCCCTCTCACGTGCACACCGGGATACTGTACGTCTAAGTGTCGGGGGCAGTTTATCGAATAACTGGGTGGAAGTTACAGACACGTAGCGGCGAAGAGCCGAGAAAGACGAGTTTTAACTTGGACATATAAATGTGCAGGATCAGATAGCTGGGAAACGTCCTGTCCGTTTCACGTGTGCATGGTGTTACGTAGCTTAATATAAAGCGATAGACCTGTGTAACCTTGTAAGCCTGATCGATGCTTATTTTAAATCCCATTGATTAACAGTTGTAGTTATTGATTATGTCATGCAGCTTAGACAAAGCTGATGTGTCTGGCAGTGCAACGTTCAGGTGCGGGATTTGCCGCACACGTCCTTTTTTTCCACGTAGCTTCTCAGCCCGGCTACGTTCGTTCACGGTCAGGTAGACGGTCTCCGGCCTCCGCTCCTGACGCCCGCCTCGCACGTGAAGACCCGGGTCTTTCATGCTCTACACTCCGGTAATATTCAATTACTGTATGCACCACATTTCCTTCCAGCTCACAATTGATTTCTTTTAAAACGCTAGGCATCCTTCATTCGTGACGCGCCGCCTTGTTCCCGTGGTTCGGAAACATCCCAGTTAAATTACAATGCCATCTGCTTTCCGCCGCCGTGCCTGTTCCGCTCCTCCTCCTCCTCCTCCTCCCCAGCCCAATCCTGTCATAATGAATATGCACTATCTCTCTCTGCCATCAAGCGCCTCGCCCTCCCATTTAATCTCATCTTAATCTCTCCCCATTGTAATTTCAAATTGTTTTGTGTTTTACGGCAAATTGAGGCGAGCGGGCCACACGCGCGGAGGCCGCACGGCGCTCCGCCGGAGAATGTTTTCATTTCCATTCACTGCTCCCTAAAAAAAAAGCACTTTTATTATTAACATGCTTATATAAATAAGAGAAACACACAGAGAGAATATTGCTCTGTCGCGGAGGGGGAGGTGACTAGAAGATGAGGTGTAAAGCGTGGCTTGAGACATTTCTACGTGGGGATGGAAACAAAACGGGGTAAAAAAAAATATATATATACAGTATACGAGTCCGGGCCGAAGATACGTCGAGTTACGACTAGGGAAACTTTTACGAACGGACGTCAAGGGGAACGACGATAAGATATCGGCTGACCCGATTAACTCGGGTTTGAGTACAGACGCGGTTAAAGTGCGACGGTATCACGATATCTATTAATTATTTTTTATTTATTTATTTATTTTTTAAACAATCGTGCTCCTCGCTAGAGCCGTAAGGAGTCGATTACTGTGTGGTAGTAATAAGGGATTAGTGAGCGAAGTGAGTCAAAAAGGAAAAAGATACGGAAATGTGTCGCGGGTTTGGTTTCACTCTGCATTTATTTATTTAATTTAACGGCTTCGTTTCCCATACAGAAGAAGAAAACACACGAGAAACACACTCGTGGCCAAAAACTACGGAAATCCGCTTCTATTCGATTAGGGAGCTGAAGTGAATTAAGTTCTTCCACAGGCAAAAGTGGTAAATAATGTGGTACGGTTGTACGGTACACGGATTGACCGGGTTCTCTGTGTGTGTGTGTGTGTGTGTGTGTGTGTGGGTGGAGCGGTGCAGATGGAATTTTAAGAGGAGAGCAAGAAGAGAATGAGAGCGCGGTAAAGAGGGATAGAAAGCAAGACTTAAGTGGGAGTGTGTTTAGTGTTTAGTGTTTATCATGCAGTCCATAGTCCTTGTGCCCTACCGTTGACAGTCTCTCTTGACAAAAGCCATCGTGCTCGAGCCACCGGTATCGAGTCCGGCTCAGGACAAATTTCAAGATGAACCAGAAATCAATTTGCCATCAAATTTTCATGCCTGTCCCACCCTCACTGTGGCATTTTAATTACTGCCACCCTGGACCAGGGGTGCAGGAGATATTGACACTTAGCGCTTTACAATAAACTTTATTGGCAAGCTCTGCTTGATTGCTGTACTAAGGTAGAATAACAAGGGATATTTGTGGAGGTGTGTGTGCGTGTGTGTGCGCGTGTGTGTGTGTGTGTGTGTGGGTTCATGTGGCTAGCAGACAAAGAGCACCCTATAAAATCATCATCACACATTCAGGAGCTCATGACCGTACGGTAGTCGACTCTGTTTAATCGGAGGACATTAATAAGATGTGCATTAATGAAAAGAAAGGAAACGGCCCCGAGGACCGACGCTCAGACTCACGCTAACACGACGCAAAGCCGCGTATTACTTTTATCCTTCGTTCCTAAATGCTTCCCACATGCCTCGTACTTCTGAAACCTCATTCCTTCCCATGTAAAGCGTATAAAGGGCAGCTGATATACAGTACAGTGAAGCATCGACGACTATTCTGATACGGACGGAGCGAAGGCGAGAGACGGATAGACAGATAGACGGAGCGATGCAGGAAAGAAGAGATAGATTTCCTGTCGTTGGTGATCTATGCACGATCGTCTATCTATTTTCGGTTGTACCGTTAATGACTATTGGGTCCAATTGAGATCTTTAGCGGTGGAAATCGTACCGATGAGACTGTGGATTTAATCCCTTATAACTCCGTTGCGTGCAGGTTTTAAAAAAATAAATAAATAAATCGTCTCATATGTTTAAACAAAGACGAAGCGAATCCGAGGTCATGAAGTGACCTTTATTAGTACCGACTGGGCGTACGGTCGTGTAAGGAGACGGCGGTGTTACTGTATATTAATACGCCGCTCGTTCGTATTGTACGCTATCGTTCGTATTGTACGCTATCGAACACTAATAATAATAATAATAATAATAATTCATTTAATACCAAAAATGCCAAAGATAAAACTAGTTATGGCATTTTTATTTATTTATTTATTTATTTATTTATTTATTTATATCCCGCTACACCGAGACACCGAGCACGAAACGGTAAGACGACAAAATCCTAATTTGTCTCTACGGTTAAAACCGTATTATAAATTCTCCTAGTTTTAACGTCATTGTGATTCAGTACGAATATTTTCCGTCAGGCTCCTTAAAGGACTTCGGTCGGAATCGTTATGTCGTGTCGAACATCATGCGATTAGCTTATTAAACACCCCCTCGTTAAACACCCACCACCACCACCACCACCACCACCCCAAATGTAGAATTTTACATGGCAGCTTAGAAATCGCTCGAAATATTAAAATCGGTCCGACGGACAACAGAAATAATTAATTAATCCATATTATTATTATTATTATTATTATTATTATTATTATTATTATTATTAAATTCAAATCACACACAATCACACACACACACACAACAGTACTATGCAGGCATAGATAAAATAAGAAGAACAATAAACAAACAGTAAATAATAAAGTTATCTAGAGTTCTTTGCAGAATTGAGAAGCAGAATGGCCGCAGGGACAAAAGAGTCTTTATATCTGTTGGTTCTGGATTTGGGGATTTTAAAGCGTAATCCCGACGTCATGGCAACATCTGAAATTCAGCCCGTAAGGGATGAGAATTATCTGACAAAATAGACACAACCCTCCTTAACATCTGCTTCTGATAGAGTTCCTACAGACCTTTCTGCCTAGAACCTGTGATGCTGCTGCTCACCTTAATTAACCTCAAAAGGGAGGTTTTTTTGTTTTACAGTGATGTGACCCATACAGTACCATGTGATGTGACCCATACAGTACCATGTGATGTGACCCATACAGTACCATGTGATGTGACCCATACAGTACCATGTGATGTGACCCATACAGTACCATGTGATGTGACCCATACAGTACCATGTGATGTTTTACAGTGATGGACCCATACAGTACCACGTGATGTTTTACAGTGATGGACCCATACAGTACCATGTGATGGACCCATACAGTACCATGTGATGTGACCCATACAGTACCATGTGATGTTTTACAGTGATGGACCCATACAGTACCATGTGATGGACCCATACAGTACCACGTGATGTGACCCATTCAGTACCATGTGATGTTTTACACTGATGGACCCATACAGTACCATGTGATGTTTTACACTGATGGACCCATACAGTACCATGTGATGTTTTACACTGATGGACCCATACAGTACCACGTGACGTTTCACACTCATGGACCCATATTATTATTATTACTACTACAGGTGGTGTATTTAAATAGGCAGCAGGAGCATTATAAAGGACAAAAGAAAAGGGATTTCAGTCGACGTTAGAACGCGAAATTCAAGTGAAGGGAAAAAAAAAAAAAAAACATATGCTCCAATTAATTCCTGAACAATAGCATCTCCAAAAAAAAAAAAAAGCCACGGGGCAAATTCGTCGTCACCGTGACAGAATAAAAAGAACTCTCTTTTAAAAGATCTCCTGCAAAAATACCAGTCAATGTGCAAAAATCAATTTGGCAAAAGAGAGAGACAAATAGAAAAGAAAGAAGCTCGATCGAGGACGTGTCGGTCTTCCGGGGTCGAGGTCGTGAAGCTCTATTCTATACACCGCCGTACTGTACTGTACCGTACTGTACACGCCGAGCCACGTAAAGCATCGTGTCATCTCGGGGTCTCTGGAATAACTCCGTAAGCAGTCCGGAGAGCACCGACGTGCTTAACTCCTTCAGACGGATAAAAAAAAAAAATTAAACGGCACTCAGGTGTCTCTAACGAATAGGAGATTTACACGTTAAATTAATTATACAGGCTGGTTGTATAGAAAAGCATAATTTCAGCAAAAAAACAAAAACACTCATCCGACTGAGTGCTACGTCTGTTCATTTAGCGAAAAGGTGCAGGAGAAAATGTACTTAAATACTATAGCTGAGGCAGCAATGAACTTGATTTATAGACACATCATATGTCATGAATGAAAATAGTTAAGGATGAAGGATTGCTTCTTGGTTCCAAACCTTTTTAAAAACACCTTGTACACTGTAAGTTTTTTTTTTTTCCCCCAACTTATATTTTATTATTAAATCTGTCCGTAACGGAATATTGTTTCTTCCGAATAAACCTGGCACAAAAGGGAGAACGGGGTAATATTTTTTAACATCACGAGTCTGCCTTACTAGTTTGTAAAGGAACGTCATGAGTGAGCTACAGTTGAACCATGATGCCCCCTACTGGTACATATTGGAAATTCTGCTCATGGAAAGTGAAGATTTGCTTATTAATAATAATAATCATAGAGGTTATGTGTGTAATATCTTTGCAAAACCGTTACATACGAGGAAGAGAAAATGTAAAGAAAAAAGATTTAACAGAGACGATATAAAAAATAACAGCGTGAGCGCTATGGGAATAACGGGACGATCTCGAGTACACACTCTCTCTCACTCACTCATTCATCTTCTACCGCTTATCCGAACTTCTCGGGTCACGGGGAGCCTGTGCCTATCTCAGGCGTCATCGGGCATCGAGGCAGGATACACCCTGGACGGAGTGCCAACCCATCACAGGGCACACACACTCTCATTCACTCACACACACACACACACACCGGACAATTTTCCAGAGATGCCAATCAACCTACCATGCATGTCTTTGGACCGAGGGAGGAAACCGGAGTACCCGGAGGAAACCCTCGAGGCACGGGGAGAACATGCAAACTCCACACACACAAGGCGGAGGCGGGAATCGAACCCCCGACCCTGGAGGTGTGTGCCTAACCACTAAGCCACTAGCATTTAGCAGACACCTTTATCCAGAGTGACTTAGATTTTTATCTCATTGTATACAACTGAGCAATTAAGGGTTTAAGGGCCTTGCTCAGGGGCCCAGCAGTGGCAGCTCGGTGGACGTAGGAATCGAACTCACAACCTTCCGACCGGTAGACCGACACCTTGACCACTAGGCCACCACATCCCCAAAATAAACATAAAAGGCTTTATACAGTATTAGGCACAATAAAATTTCATCATTTTATTATTATTTAATTTATTTATTTAATTCCTCCATGTGTTTTTTTTCTAATCATGCCTCACACACGAACACAGAGAGATCCCCTGGCTGCGGCGTGGCGCGTGTAGACGAGGCAGAGCAAGCACAACACGGACGTTCCCACCGCTGCACGACTCCCATCAGCCCACAGGAGCCCTCACCTTGAGAAAGCACTGACCTCTGAACAGCTCCACAGCTATTAAATTAGAGAGATGGAGTTTTAGAAAGGTCACTCACCTCGTCTGAGATCTGTAATAACCTCCGGTGCCAAAGGTGGGCTAATCAAAACTCACACTCTTGTATAATTTTTTTTTCTCTCCCTCTCTCGCTCTTCACTTTCACATCTTTAAATAGCTGAACTGAAACCGAACGACGCTTAATAACCGGAAGAAATCCACGGTGCGAACGGATCCCGCGTCGATGAATACGTGGCCTCTTTTTTTTCTCTTTAATTAAACAAGTTTCCTAAAAAAAAAAAAAAAAAAAAAATTCCCCCCTAACTAACTTCATCAGAAAAAGCTTTGATCTGCTCGAGAAAAAAAAGTCAGTAAGCAGGAAAGAAAATAGCTTCCAAAAGCAGCAGATCTTTACACACTCTGTATAAATGTGAGTGAGAGAAAGGACCAAAGATGTTTCAACTGCAAACCTGGTTAGCACGTTCGCCTCACACATCCAGGGTCGTGGGTTCGATTCCCACCTCCGCCTCGTGTGTGTGGAGTTTGCATGTTCTCCTCGTGCCTCGGGGGTTTCTTCCGGGTACTCCGGTTTCCTCCGCCGGTCCAAAGACATGCATGGTAGGTTGATTGGCATCTCTGGAAAATTGTCCGTAGTGTGTGAGTGTGTGTGTGAATGAGAGTGTGTGCCCTGTGATGGGTTGGCACTCCGTCCAGGGTGTATCCTGCCTCGATGCCCGATGACACCTGAGATAGGCACAGGCTCCCCGTGACCCGAGAAGTTCGGATAAGCGGTCGGAAATGAATATTTTATCACGTTGCTTTTCTATAAACGTTTGTTTTTTTTAACAATTACAGATGAGGCATGTCACAGACATAACGATTGTGAGATCGAACTCTTTTTCTCAGACGTTCCGGGACACACTTACAGTACGGCTATAAACGATTAAACCCCGTGAGATTTCGGATATAAACATATCAAACACCGGAATCGTGACGCACTCCGGATCAGGCTGTTATACAGTAGGAAAGTCCGGGGTCTCGTCTAACGACACGTTCTGTTACACCTTAAATAAATACTCATTAGGAAGGAAGTTTTATCATCGGTCGTCGGCCAACGACACTAAACGTGTGCGGGACGCGGGTAAGGAGACGAGTTACTACGGTGAAAGAACAAGGCATGTACAGTAAGTCTAGTAAAGTCTAACTACAGTACCATCATCACCATATTTTATCATTCTGGCTTTAAGAAGTCGACTTAACGGTCAAACAATGTGCTTTGTGTGTGTGTGTGTGTGTGTGTGTGTAACCGGTGCTATAAGGGTAAGAGACCAGGTATGAATGCAGCTAATCAGCTGTAAGTGTAATTCCTAATCAATTCATGAATACATTAGAGCAGTCTAATGGCCCAGGTGCAGAGACCCAGCACAAGATGCATTGCATAGATGATTGAGCAGAACACGGAACAGCTACACGATCGATAGCACATAGAGTAAGTAAACTCGAGGGGCATCGCAAACAGCAGCGAGCCGGCTCGAAGTTACCGAGCCACACGATTGCCAACTGAAAATTGTTCGGTCTTTTAGCATCCGGAGTATTTAACCCCCTTTCTTTCATTCGATACAGAACAAACGATATCGTGTTGATGGATGTATCGTTACTGTATGTCGTCCGTCCGGTCACGGGTTACGGATGGATCTGTTTATTATCCTGCATCGATACGAGTACGTAAAAATGCTTAGAACAGATGAACGCTCACATGCAAGAGGTTTGTAAAATGCGAGAAGCACCGAGCACTAGCTTTCCTCCTCGGGTTAAAGGAGTACGAGTGCTTCGAGGGTCACGATGTCGGCTCTGTTCGCTAACAGCAGGAAGGTATCTTGATGTCTTCAGCACGCGTCTGTTTTTCCGTACGGTCCTCGGTTAACGTCGGCGGATCGTTTTTTTTTAATGCACGGTCACGTGTTGCTGCGGAACCTCTTAAAAACGACGCGCCGCTAAAAGCCGTTTGTCCGTCGCGACGTGTGTACGTTCGTGTGCGTGAATTTTATATGTCGATGCACCGATTTGTCCTTCCGTGATTAGAGCTATAGGTGCCAGTTATCGCAGTCCTGGTGCTTTATCTGCCTGAGAGCGGTCAAGTTCTGAGCGTCGGAGTCACCTGGTGTTACTGTAAGGTAGCTTCGGTGAGGGAGAGGATGGGAGATGAGGGAGGAAGAACACTACACACAAAACCTTTACTATCATTACTGAATTACTTGGAGGTACTTTAGACGGGCATCGAGGCAGGATACACCCTGGACGGAGTGCCAACCCATCACAGGGCACACACACACTCTCACTCACACACACACTCACACACTACGGACAATTTCCCAGAGATGCCAATCAACCTACCATGCATGTCTTTGGACCGGGGAGGAAACCGGAGTACCCGGAGGAAACCCCCGAGGCACGGGGAGAACATGCAAACTCCACACACACACACACACACACAGACACACACACACACACACAAGGCGGAGGCGGGAATCGAACCCCCGACCCTGTTGGTGTGAGGCGAACGTGCTAACCACTAAGCCGGGACAATGTTTAACTACTGTAAAATGGATGGAACTGTTGTGTGTGTGTGTGTGTGTGTGTGTGTGTGTGTGTGTGTGTGTGTGTGTGTGTGTATAAGTATGTGAAAAGGGGTCAGAGGTTAATCCCTATTGATTCAGCTCAGGTCTGCATACAGTGCCTCTGGGAGACGGCCACTTCGGTTGGCAATCAGCTCGCACAAATACACAATAAATCTTACTGTCCGCGGCCTCTGATCACTAACAGCTTAGCGCAGTCGTTAAAAAGAAACACACAGAAAGTCCGCTTCCTGAAGGCTAACGGCTAATTCCACAGAGTGCGGCTTGTCTCAAGAAACCGGTGCTGTATAAAGGCCCTGAAAATGACCACAAGTGTGTGCAGCTTCGGTGTGGAACAGTAGGACCGCGGTACAGGGACAACACAGCGACACTCACCTCACCTCACCGCCATCGGTGTCGGACAAACGTTCGCAAAAACGCATCGAGTTTTTTTTTTTTATCGAACTCACGTACTCTATACCGACTCCATGTGGTCTCTGAGGACAACGACCTCCTCATCCATACGCGATCGTCGGACCGATTCATAACGACACTCTTTGTGTTTATAACAGATTATAATCACACCCTTCGGTGTCACCCAAATGAGGACGAGGTTCCCTTTTGTGTCTGGTTCCTCTCAAGGTTTCTTCCTCTTCTATCTGAGGGAGTTTTTCCTCACCGCAGTCGCCTCGGGTTTGTTCATTAGAGATAAATACAAACACGTTTAAACACAAGTCTAATATTATATCTATAGTTCTTATGTTCTGTAAAGCTGCACACACACACAGACACACAGACCCAAACAGAGACCCACACAGAGAGAGACACACACACACACACACACACACACACACACACACACACACACACACACACACACACACACACACACACAGAGAAACACAGACCCACACAGAGAGAGACACACACACAGACACACAGACCCACACAGAGACCCACACAGAGAGAGACACACACACACACAGACACACACACAGAGACACACAGAGAGACACGCACAGAGAGACACAGACACACACACACAGAGACACACACAGAGACACACACACACACAGAGGCACAAAGACACATACACACACACATACACACACACACACAGAGACACACACACACACACACACACACACACACAGAGACACACACACACACAGAGACACACACATACACACACACACACACACACACACACACACATACACACACACACACACACACACACACACAGACACACACAGAGACACACAGACACACAGAGACACACACACACACACACACACACACAATTGAATATGAATAACGTTTGGTCCACACTGATCCTGATCAGGAAGTTTATCCCACAATGTATCCCACTGGTCATGTGTTCACAACCGCATGAATGTAGTTCACACCTTCAGTCACAACACCTTTAACATCCTGTGAAATTCTCTGGAAAGCTTCAGCTCCTACTCGTATCTGTATTTACGTCCAGTTATAACACTTTATCTGTTCATTCTGAATACTGAGTTTGTAACTGGTTATAAACACAAGGTGTAACTTTATCACACAGCATAAGACACAGTTTCCCAACAAAGACACACACACACACACAGACTAATCAATGGCTCACAATCAGGACATCAATCTCACATAACATCATTGGGCTAATCCTGTCAGACGATATCTCATTAACAATTATTCACCCTCCTTACACATTAATTGTGTTTTATTAAACTATTTAATAAACAGTTTGTGTGAAGGTGACGGGGTCATAGGAGGTCGTGACCTCTTGTTATGGCTCGGTCTGTCTGGAGAGATCTCAGACAATCATTACAAATAAAATGAGGCTGCAGGATACACACACACACACACACACACACAGACACACACACACACACAGGTACACACACAGGTACACACAGGCACAGACACACACGCACACAGACACAGGCACACACACACAGACACACACAGGCACACACAGGCACACAGACACAGACACACACAAGCACAAAGACACAGGCACACACAGGCACACACAGACACACACAGGCACACACAGGTGCACAGACACAGGCACACACACAGACACACACAGGCACACACACAGACACACACAGGCACACAGACACAGGCGCACACACACAGACACACGCAGGCACACAGACACAGGCACACACACAGGCACACGCAGGCACACAGACACACACAGGCACACAGACACAGACACACACAGGCACACACACAGACACACACAGGCACACAGACACAGGCACACACAGGCACACAGACACAGGCACACACACAGACACACGCAGGCACACAGACACACACAGGCACACAGACACAGACACACACAGGCACACACACAGACACACACAGGCACACAGACACAGGCACACACACAGGCACACAGACACAGGCACACACGCAGGCACACAGACACAGGCACACACACAGACACACGCAGGCACACAGACACAGGCACACACACAGACACACAGACAGACACAGACACACACACAGACACACACACACACACAGACACACACACAGACACACGCAGGCACATGCACGGACACACACAGGCACATGCATGGACACACACAGACAGACACACACAAACACATAGGCACACACGCAGGCACACAGACACAGGCACACACACAGACACACGCAGGCACACAGACACAGGCACACACACAGACACACAGACAGACACAGACACACACACAGACACACACACACACACAGACACACACACAGACACACACACAGACACACGCAGGCACATGCACGGACACACACAGGCACATGCATGGACACACACAGACAGACACACACAAACACATAGGCACACACACAGGCACACAAACACAGGCGCACACACAGACACACGCAGGCACACAGACACAGGCACACAGACACACACACAGGCACAGGCACACACACATAGGCACACACACGGACACACACAGACAGACACACAAA
>NC_062527.1:2579361-2587970 GCF_022655615.1 Tachysurus fulvidraco
CTTCCATTTTTACTCTCTCTCATTTTAAAGAAGCAACATACACAACACAATAACAACCGAATCATAATATAACAAAATCAATACAATTAATACACAACAGACATTTAACAAAATGACGCACAATCAATAGGAATAAAAAGAGAATAAAGACATTACCAAAAAAGACACACACAAAAAAAAAACACAGAAAATAACAAGGATTATGTGAGCTGAGATTTTAAAAATCACCCATATTTCAGGTTCCAGCAGATTCATTTATACACCAAAGGAAAGAAAAGTTTTATTTATTTATTTTTTTAAATTTGTTGAAATTCGATTTAAGATTTATTTTGTTAGTTTGTTTTCTTGTTAAAAATAACACGGACTCGTATAATTAGGTTTCGTACATTTAAACCGAATATCCAAAAAAGAAAAAAAAAAAAAAAAAAAAGTTTTCAGCTTCCATTATGCAAATATTCTGAAAAGGGAGCAAAAACATGTAACGCAACACGGCGGCGTGGAGCACAAACAGTCGTGGAGACAGAAACACAACTGCTTTGTCATCAACTATTTGAAAAATTGGTTTCCATAGCCCTTTATCACGTCTCTTTATCCATATGCCAGCGCTTCATGCTCGAGTAAGCTTTAAAAAAAAAATAAAAAGAACATTTCTGCCGTTTCCTTTTGAGGCTTCTTAATGTGCGGATTTAAAATTCACATTTAAAAACAAATCGTATGAAAGATTTCCAGCCTGAACCGCTATCGACAGACACTGTATATCAATAAGAGTCTCAAAATGCTGTCTGTTCCAAAAGAAACAGTAAGCGTTTTAGGTAAAATATAAAATACTGAGACGACCGGACGACTGAGGAGACGGGGCGTAGGATCCTGATCGTCCTGTGTTACCTGCCCACCTGATGGTGTAGATGATGGAGAGGCGTGAGACTCCGTCACGTACAACTTTATCGGAGTCTCTGAGCGTTCTGCTTCCATTAACACCGAATCAGTTGGGCACGATGAGCTCATTTGATGAAGATAGCATTAGGTCTCAGATGGATGGGTTGGTGTGTGACTTTGACTGGGGGTGCGGGGTGGGGGTGGGGGTCAAACAGTGTGACATGACAGCCACTGGTCCTGCTTGAAAGCTGCCTGCCAGCCGCTGACGGCCTCCTTATCGATTCGGCCACACTCGCGGCCAGAGCGACTAATCCACAAAAAACCATTTACTCAATTTCCCTCAGTGCAATGAGCCACATGCTGAGAAGAGCTGCTGTGTGTGTGTGTGTGTGTGTGTGTGTGTGTGAGTACGTGTGTGTGTGTGTGTGTGTGTGTGTGTGTGTGTGTGTGTGTGTGTGTGTGTGTGTGAGAGAGAGAAAGAGAGAAAGAGAGAGAGATGTGTGTGTGAGAGATGTGTGAGAGAGAGAGGTGTGTGTGTGTGTGTGTGTGTGTGTTTGTGTGTGTGTGTGTGTGTGTGTGTGTGTGTGTGTGTGTGTGTGTGTGTGTTTGTGTGAGGAGATATATAGATAGATATAGAGATATAGATAGATATGTGTTTTTGTGTTAGCTATAGAAGATATATCTGATCATATATATCATATATAATTTTTTTTTTTCTCAATTATTTTGTTTTTGTTTTATCTATATCTATATGAGAGTATATATATATATTTGTGTGTTAGATAGATTTTTTTTTTTTTTTATATATATATCTCTCTATCATATATATATATCTGAGATATCTATTTTTTTTTTTTATCTGATCTCTTTTTTTTTTCTCTTTATTTTTTTTTATCCTATATCTATATATCTCGATCTATATTTTATCTATATCTACTATATCTCTTTTTTTTTTTTGTTCTTTGTCCTCTCGTCTCCTCGTTCTTTCCCAATCCAAGAGAGAGCGAGGTGTGTTTGAAGAGAGAGGAGAGAGCGAGAGATGTGTGTGTGAGCGGGAGAGGTGTGTGTGTGTGTGTGGTGTGTGTGTGTGTGAAGAGAGCGAGAGAGAGAGAGAGAGAGAGGAGAGAGAGGAGAGGGGGGCGGGGTGGTGTGTGTGTGTTAGAGAGAGAGAGAGATTTGAGGCGAGAGATAGAAGGTGTGTGTGTGTGAGAGGAGAGAGAGAAGAGGAGAGGAGAGAGAGAGAGAGAGAGGTGTGTGTGTGTGAGAGAGAGAGATAGAGAGAGAGATAGAGATAGAGAGAGATAGATAGAGAGAGATATATTATATGTTTTGTTTTTTTTTTTTATATAAGAATATACTATCATCTCATGCATGAATATCTAAGTATTTCTTCTCTACGGAGAGAGAATTATCTTCCTGTTAGTAGTGCTGGTCATCGCCTGTTAAGTCGGTCATCATCGTCCTGTTAGTCTGGAAGTCTCTGGGTGGTCTTGGTCATAAAGTTCATCTATATCCCATGCTCCACAGCCCGATTTCCACATTTACTCTATCCCCACCCATTATTCCCATTCTTCTATCTACCAATCACATCCTTTTAGCCGGTCCCAACCGCAGCAGGAACACCCCCACGAACCCAGTGCGAACCGCACATCCATACTACATAAAATCATTAGCAATTTCTAGTATCTTAGCAATTATTTTTTTTTCTCCCTCCCATCTCTTTTTTTCCCCGAAGGCCTAATCACCAATTTGCATCTATTAGGGCTCCCCTGGCAAACTCACTCACTCACTAAGCTAGGACTTAGGGCTGCTGCTGTTTGTGGTGAAGAAGACTTTTTTTTTTTTTGGCTCCCTCTCTTCCTCCTTTCTGCTCTGCTCCTCCTTCTCTTTTCTTTTTCTGCCCCAGTACGAGCACCTGTCACAGCATATAATTAAGCCGTAGCCCCATGTCACAGGCGGTGAGCGGTGAGGAGACACACCTGAGACGCCTTACCGTCCGAACTGGAAGAAAGACATGCAAGAAGAGCAACCGTCACAACGCACAAAGCGTCAGCGCAACTGAAGCAGAGTCTCCGCGGGAGATAACGCTTCATTAAAAAAAGGAGATGTGGAGAGCTGGAAAGAGACAGACTGCGCTAATAGAAGCAGGACCCTCGTTAGTTGGACATGAACAGAAATCCATCGCTTCGGTCTACACAATCTTCTCTGCACAACCTCTCCGTCTTACTCTACCTACAGTACGCAGAGGGACAAGACACTATGGAAAGGGTTTAAAAGACAGAGACAGACGGTGAAAAGAGAGAGAGAGAGAGAGAGAGAGAGAGAGAGAAAGAGAGATTTAATCTCCCATAAGGAAGAAGCAAGACTACGTCTCTCAGCAGCCGGGTTAAATTACCTTGCAGCCAAGTGGTGAGACAAGTGCCAATGCACAGAGGAACTTGTTAAAGTCTCCCTTTAAGAGCAAACTGCTGGCTAATATACGACTATTGGGCCGTGGTCAAAAGTTCAGCCCGTGCATATGTAAAAAGGTAGCTAGAAGCCTGAGGCACAATCCTGGGGAAAATAATTGCCCTAAAATGCTGAAAGCATGCAGTCAGACGTGGGGCACGCTCCCTGTAAAGGCTCGGCACAGTGGGGAGAGGAGAGGAGGGGAAGCTGATTGGACCGCTGTGTTTCCAAATCCCCCTTTCACATCAGCCCTCTCTCCCAAAGCATCACACAGCCATTAGACGCGTGCCACTAAGGCCAGACATCTCAGAAATGTCATGCAAAACATGTTAAAACAGCTGTCTGACAACACAAACAAAAAGGTTAGGGCTGTCAAATGGGAAATCCGAATGCACGTGGACAATAATATCGTAGTAAACACTTTTACTCTTTACCTACAACAATTCGACCTTGAACAACAACAACAACAATTATTATTATTATTATTATTATTATTATTATTATTATTATTATTCATTATTATTATTATCATTATTATTAGTAGTAGTAGTAGTAGTAGTATTATCATTATTATTATTATTATTATTATGATTATCATTATTATTATCATTGTTTTTTATTATTATTATTATTATATTATTATTATTATTATTATTATTATAATTATAATTATGATTATCATTATTATTATAATTGTTTTTTATTATTATTATTATATTATTATTAGTAGTAGTAGTATCATTATTATTATTATTATTATTATTCATTATTATTATTATCATTATTATTATTATTATTATTATGATTATAACAACAAAATAAAAAACTCTCCAGTTCCAGAAATACATTTCTTTCGCAAAGATCGTTGCCATTTGTCACAGGATCCGAAACCCGCGATTTTTAAAGGTATAGACCAAAAAAAGTGTTACGTAATGATTCAGTAAAGAGTAAAGAGTGTTGTTCTAATCAGAACTGCATGTGACACCATCCATGTGTTCAGCTCCAAGTGACACCATCTTTATTCACTGTACAGATCTAACACAGTGGTAACGGTCTGGGACAAGCAGCTCTACTTTAGATAAGATTAAGCAATAGCAGGAGAGGGAGAGAGAGAGAGAGAGAGAGAGAGAGAGAGAGAGAGAGAGAGAGAGAGAGAGAGAGAGTGTAGAGAGAGAGAGAGAGATCCGTAGAGGGGAGAGTGTAGAGTCGTGAGTGAAGTGGGAGGGGGACGAGAGAGAGAGTGGGGAGAAGTAGAATGTGCTAGAGATGATACGCATGATAGTAGATGTAGAGAGAGAGAGAAGAGAGAGCAGAAAGAGATGATATATGAGAGACAGAGAGAGCAACATAGAGAGAGATGATAGAGAGAGATATGATAGAGATAGATAGCTCAGATAGAGAGAGAGACAGACAGAGAGACAGATATGTAGATCGACATTACTACAAGAGGCGGGAGTATAGATAGACAGTACCGTACAGACAGAAGAGACGAGAGAGAGAGAGAGACAGACACAGACGAGACATACAGACAGAGATAGATCGAAAGAGAATATAGAGAGACAGACAGAGAGAGAGATAGAGTGTAGATGAGATACAACAGCGATAGACAGACAGAGAGAGATAAGAAGATAGATAGAGAGAGATAATCGAGAGAGAGAGGAGAGAGTGTAGAGAAACAGACATACAGAGATAGAGAGATAGATAGAGAGAGAGATAGAGAGAGATATAGATAGCGAGAGAGATAGATGATAGATAGAGAGAGAGATTGTAGTGAACAAATACATATAGTATAGAAGAGAGAGAGAGAGTTTCTCTACGTTTATGCTCTCTACAAACTCTATACTTTTCTCTCTCTCTCTTCTCTCTCTCCTCTCTGTCTATCTCTCTCTATTCTATATATATAGAGAGAGAGAGAGAGTTGCATAGATACTAATCTAATAATTGAAGATGCCTTTCTCAGCTCAGCGAAAGCAAATCTAATAATACATCATGATATCAAAGGAGTGCTGAATTTAGAAATGTAATCAAAATGATGTTTCTCTTCATAGGTTCCAGACTTAAAGGCAGCGTTAAGCGTGTTCAGGGTGAGAACTGATCAGGGTCTGCTCAGGACCACTGTGTGTGTGTGTGTGTGTGTGTGTGTGTGTGTGTGTGTGTGTGTGTGTGTGTGTGTGTGTGTGTGTAATATACTCTCTAATAACAGGAGACATTATTCCATCTCGGTCCAAAATAAACCTTCCACATTCTGTTTAACAGACACACACCGCGTTCGGGTCCGATCGGTTTCGATGCCTCCTCCTGCCAGCATTCTGCTTATGGTTGCAACCTTGAACAGGTCTCTCAGGACTCTCAGATGTGTTTGCAAGCAATTAAAAATCATACCATCTTCATATCAGTCGAGCCAATAAACACAATATCTGCTTTGATATCTACAGTTAGTGCAGGCCAGTGGACGGAGGAGGAGGAGGAGGAGGTCGAGGCTAACTGAACTGAAGAAGATGGTGTTTATAATCATTCGTTCATTCATTCATTTTCTACCTCTTATCCGAACTACTATCTCAGGCGTCATCAGGCATCGAGGCAGGATACACCCTGGACGGAGTGCCAAACCATCGCAGGGCACACACACTCTCATTCACTCACACACACACACACACACACCACGGACAATTTCCCAGAGATGCCAATCAACCTACCATGCATGTCTTTGGACCGGGGGAGGAAACCGGAGTACCCGGAGGAAACCCCCGAGGCCCGGGGAGAACATGCAAACTCCACACACACAAGGCGGAGGTGGGAATCGAACCCCCGACCCTGGAGGTGTGAGGCGAACGTGCTAACCACTAAGCCACCGTGCGTTTACCCGTGTTTATAATCAGTAAAAATAAATATCAGCAAAGATCGGTCATTATTAATGAAGTTCGTTTTCTTTATCCCATCAGTTATTCTCGTGCTGCAGCCGACATGAGACGTGAACACACCTTCAACATCGTACAATCTCCTTAACATATAATCTTGTTCGCTATGACTTTATTTATTTATTTATTTTTTTTACACAAGATACAAAAATTATTATTTTTTTTAAAGGAAGGGAAAGAAGCATGCATCACAAAAGTGGTCATATTTAAAAACACGGCATACATCAAATGCAATGTGTGGCCTAAAGCAAACGATGACAAGAAGAAAGGTCCAGAGGCGTACGAGCAGCAGATATGGCTTATGATTTATGATGATGTTCGGTTTTATAGTTTGGCTCTCTAAGTGGTGTGTGACTTCCGCTTCTGGCTAAAAGATGGTGTGCAGGAAGAGCTACTCATCTGATTTATGCCACAATAAGCTATATGAGCCTGTCAGCTGCACACACACACACACACACACACACACACACACACACACATGCACAGAGCTGCGCCTGGACACGTCTCAGAACTCGCATCGACTGCATCGTAAACATAAATTTAAAAAACAAAAAAAGATTTGAAAGATGCGAGTGTTTCTGTCTCAGCACAAACGCCAACAGTATCCGAGTGTCACAACATACCTAACATTTATTCGTCAGCGCTACACAACGCTCCTCGCGTGTTATACTGGCCGACTTAAAGCTGAGGAACGTTTTGTAGCACTGATGAATGAAGACCATGTAAGATGTTTAAACTATGTTCTGTTTCACCCTGAAAAACATCATCGTCAATTAATTCATCATCATGTGGTGAGATCTTCATATTTCATTTAAAACATCAGATACATTTCATCCAGCTGGTAGTAATGACAGCACATAGGGCCGGCGTTAAACTAGCCAAAGTTAAACTAGCCAGCGTTAAACTAGCCAGCGTTAAACTAGACAAAGTTAAACTAGACAAAGTTAAACTATCCAAAGTTAAACTAGCCAGTGTTAAACTAGCCAAAGTTAAACTAGCCAGTGTTAAACTAGCCAGTGTTAAACTAGCCAAAGTTAAACTAGCCAGCATTAAACTAGCCAGCATTAAACTAGCCAGCATTAAACTAGCCAGCGTTAAACTAGCCAGTGTTAAACTAGCCAGTGTTAAAGTAGCCAGTGTTAAAGTAGCCAGTGTTAAAGTAGCCAGTGTTAAACTAGCCAGCGTTAAAGTAGCCAGCGTTAAAGTAGCCAGCGTTAAAGTAGCCAGTGTTAAAGTAGCCAGTGTTAAAGTAGCCAAAGTTAAACTAGCCAGTGTTAAACTAGCCAAAGTTAAACTAGCCAAAGTTAAACTAGCCAAAGTTAAACTAGCCAAAGTTAAACTAGCCAGTGTTAAACTAGCCAGTGTTAAACTAGCCAAAGTTAAACTATCCAAAGTTAAACTAGCCAAAGTTAAACTAGCCAGTGTTAAACTAGCCAGTGTTAAACTAGCCAGTGTTAAACTAGATGTTATAACATGTGGCAGAACATGAACAATACACTGTACACTGATTAAACTGGTTTAACACACATACAGAGACTCAAAGTGACAAAGTGACCAGAGGCCATTCATTTTTGTTGAGAGCTGCTGACTTGATTGACAGATGACCGAGTAGATGTGGGCGGGTCCAGAAACACAACAATACTGAGAAAACCTCATGCAAAGATGGGCTGAATTTGTGCAGCGATTACCAATGAGAGTAAAGACAGAGAAGCACAAAAGATCCATGGCAAAGATTCTACTACTTCTTGTATGATACAACCTGCTGAACTTTCAACACAAACATCAAATCGCCCCCTACGGAATTTGTCACTCGTAGCAAACAGATCGATCGCTGCAGGTAAGTCATGTGTCCTGTAGAATTCCCCAATCCCCAACGTGTCGTATTCTGGTCCTTACAGCAAACCACTGTTTTTAGAGAAGTAAAGATAAGACGTAAAGACATGTAGAGAAGCAGCCGTCCTTACCATGGACTTGGTGAAGGGACGTGCCAGATGAAAAGGAAGGTCATGAGCCACCAGCTGCGGTGGATGGATGTATACATCATGTTCCCAGGGTGCACGGCGTTGGAAGTGACTCCATGAGGAGAGAGGCGACGGTGCAAGCTCGTTGGAGAAGAGGATGTTGCAGAGCTTGGCCCTGTTGTAGGCCAGCATGGACCAATACTCCTTCTGAGGTGGTGAGAGCAGAGCCAGATCCACCTTTCCACAAGAGTCCACTAGATCCGTGAACCTACGACGACAGGGCAAGACCAGACTGAGATCTGAGATCTGTATCAGAATTATTTAATATAGACTGCTCCACGTGTAAAATAGTGTTTCTCTGGTGTTATTATTAAAACCCCCCACCAATTAGCCATACACCCCCCAA